>NW_022265383.1:0-14110 GCF_002021735.2 Oncorhynchus kisutch
CAAATATGGTCATAAATGCATTTAACGGTCATTCTGATTTTAATGCCCGCTATAGGAGCACCCTACTTACGGCCCTTTTCACTCAGGGCCGTCATGGGTGCTTTATGGACGGTTTGACAAGTGCTGGAGAGGAGGAAATAGAGCCGGCACCTGGTGATTGAAACCGTGCACCTGGTGATTGAAAACCGTGCATCTGGTAACCCAAAAATTCAAATATGGTCCTAAATGCATTTAAGGGTCATTCTGATATTAATGCCCGCTATGGAAACACCCTACTACGGCCCTCTCTCTGTCGGGGGCGACCTGAGTGCATTATGGACACTTTGAAATTTCACGATGGATACTGATTGCTATACAAGCGGTAACCCAAAAACACAAATATGGTCATAAATGCATTTAACGGTCATTCTGATTTTAATGCCCGCTATAGGAGCACCCTACTACGGCCCTCTTTCACTCAGGGCCGTCCTGGGTGCTTTATGGACTGTTTGACAAGTGCTGGAGGAGGAAATAGAGCCGTGCACCTGGTGATTGAAACCGTGCATCTGGTAACCCAAAAACACAAATATGGTCATAAATGCATTTAACGGTCATTCTGATTTTAATGCCCGCTATAGGAGCACCCTACTACGGCCCTCTTTCACTCAGGCCGTCCTGGGTGCTTTATGGACTGTTTGACAAGTGCTGGAGGAGGAAATAGAGCCGTGCACCTGGTGATTGAAACCGTGCATCTGGTAACCCAAAAACACAAATATGGTCATAAATGCATTTAACGGTCATTCTGATTTAATGCCCGCTATAGGAGCACCCTACTACGGCCCTCTTTCACTCAGGGCCGTCCTGGGTGCTTTATGGACTGTTTGACAAGTGCTGGAGGAGGAAATAGAGCCGTGCACCTGGTGATTGAAACCGTGCACCTGGTGATTGAAAACGTGCATCTGGTAACCCAAAAATTCAAATATGGTCCTAAATGCATTTAAGGGTCATTCTGATATTAATGCCCGCTATGGAAACACCCTACTACGGCCCTCTCTCTGTCGGGGGCGACCTGAGTGCATTATGGACACTTTGAAATTTCACGATGGTACTGATTGCTATACAAGCGGTAACCCAAAAAACAAATATGGTCATAAATGCATTTAACGGTCATTCTGATTTTAATGCCCGCTATAGGAGCACCCTACTACGGCCCTCTTTCACTCAGGGCCGTCCTGGGTGCTTTATGGACTGTTTGACAAGTGCTGGAGGAGGAAATAGAGCCGTGCACCTGGTGATTGAAACCGTGCACCTGGTGATTGAAAACGTGCATCTGGTAACCAAAAAAATTCAAATATGGTCCAAATGCATTTACGGTCATTCTGATTTAATGCCCGCTATGGAAACACCCTACTACGGCCCTCTCTCTGTCGGGGGCGACCTGAGTGCATTATGGACACTTTGAAATTGAAAATTTCACGATGGATGGTGATTGCTATGCAATCGGTAACCCAAAAACACAAATATGGTCATAAATGCATTTAACGGTCATTCTGATTTTAATGCCCGCTATAGGAGCACCCTACTACGGCCCTCTTTCACTCAGGGCCGTCCTGGGTGCTTTATGGACTGTTTGACAAGTGCTGGAGGAGGAAATAGAGCCGTGCACCTGGTGATTGAAACCGTGCACCTGGTGATTGAAAACGTGCATCTGGTAACCCAAAAATTCAAATATGGTCCTAAATGCATTTAAGGGTCATTCTGATATTAATGCCCGCTATGGAAACACCCTACTACGGCCCTCTCTCTGTCGGGGGCGACCTGAGTGCATTATGGACACTTTGAAATTTCACGATGGATACTGATTGCTATACAAGCGGTAACCCAAAAACACAAATATGGTCATAAATGCATTTAACGGTCATTCTGATTTAATGCCCGCTATAGGAGCACCCTACTACGGCCCTCTTTCACTCAGGGCCGTCCTGGGTGCTTTATGGACTGTTTGACAAGTGCTGGAGGAGGAAATAGAGCCGTGCACCTGATGATTGAAACCGTGCATCTGGTAACCCAAAAACACAAATATGGTCATAAATGCATTTAACGGTCATTCTGATTTTAATGCCCGCTATAGGAGCACCCTACTACGGCCCTCTTTCACTCAGGGCCGTCCTGGGTGCTTTATGGACTGTTTGACAAGTGCTGGAGGAGGAAATAGAGCCGTGCACCTGGTGATTGAAACCGTGCATCTGGTAACCCAAAACACAAATATGGTCATAAATGCATTTAACGGTCATTCTGATTTTAATGCCCGCTATAGGAGCACCCTACTACGGCCCTCTTTCACTCAGGGCCGTCCTGGGTGCTTTATGGACTGTTTGACAAGTGCTGGAGGAGGAAATAGAGCCGTGCACCTGGTGATTGAAACCGTGCACCTGGTGATTGAAAACGTGCATCTGGTAACCCAAAAATTCAAATATGGTCCTAAATGCATTTAAGGGTCATTCTGATATTAATGCCCGCTATGGAAACACCCTAACGGCCCTCTCTCTGTCGGGGGCGACCTGAGTGCATTATGGACACTTTGAAATTTCACGATGGATACTGATTGCTATACAAGCGGTAACCCAAAAACACAAATATGGTCATAAATGCATTTAACGGTCATTCTGATTTTAATGCCCGCTATAGGAGCACCCTACTACGGCCCTCTTTCACTCAGGGCCGTCCTGGGTGCTTTATGGACTGTTTGACAAGTGCTGGAGGAGGAAATAGAGCCGTGCACCTGGTGATTGAAACCGTGCATCTGGTAACCCAAAAAACACAAATATGGTCATAAATGCATTTAACGGTCATTCTGATTTTAATGCCCGCTATAGGAGCACCCTACTACGGCCCTCTTTCACTCAGGGCCGTCCTGGGTGCTTTATGGACTGTTTGACAAGTGCTGGAGGAGGAAATAGAGCCGTGCACCTGGTGATTGAAACCGTGCATCTGGTAACCCAAAAACACAAATATGGTCATAAATGCATTTAACGGTCATTCTGATTTTAATGCCCGCTATAGGAGCACCCTACTACGGCCCTCTTTCACTCAGGGCCGTCCTGGGTGCTTTATGGACTGTTTGACAAGTGCTGGAGGAGGAAATAGAGCCGTGCACCTGGTGATTGAAACCGTGCCTGGTGATTGAAAACGTGCATCTGGTAACCCAAAAATTCAAATATGGTCCTAAATGCATTTAAGGGTCATTCTGATATTAATGCCCGCTATGGAAACACCCTACTACGGCCCTCTCTCTGTCGGGGGCGACCTGAGTGCATTATGGACACTTTGAAATTTCACGATGGATACTGATTGCTATACAAGCGGTAACCCAAAAACACAAATATGGTCATAAATGCATTTAACGGTCATTCTGATTTTAATGCCCGCTATAGGAGCACCCTACTACGGCCCTCTTTCACTCAGGGCCGTCCTGGGTGCTTTATGGACTGTTTGACAAGTGCTGGAGGAGGAAATAGAGCCGTGCACCTGGTGATTGAAACCGTGCATCTGGTAACCCAAAAACACAAATATGGTCATAAATGCATTTAACGGTCATTCTGATTTTAATGCCCGCTATAGGAGCACCCTACTACGGCCCTCTTTCACTCAGGGCCGTCCTGGGTGCTTTATGGACTGTTTGACAAGTGCTGGAGGAGGAAATAGAGCCGTGCACCTGGTGATTGAAACCGTGCATCTGGTAACCCAAAAAAACAAATATGGTCATAAATGCATTTAACGGTCATTCTGATTTTAATGCCCGCTATAGGAGCACCCTACTACGGCCCTCTTTCACTCAGGGCCGTCCTGGTGCTTTATGGACTGTTTGACAAGTGCTGGAGGAGGAAATAGAGCCGTGCACCTGTGATGATGAAACCGTGCACCTGGATTGAAAACGTGCATCTGGTAACCCAAAAATTCAAATATGGTCCTAAATGCATTTAAGGGTCATTCTGATATTAATGCCCGCTATGGAAACACCCTACTACGGCCCTCTCTCTGTCGGGGGCGACCTGAGTGCATTATGGACACTTTGAAATTTCACGATGGATACTGATTGCTATACAAGCGGTAACCCAAAAACACAAATATGGTCATAAATGCATTTAACGGTCATTCTGATTTTAATGCCCGCTATAGGAGCACCCTACTACGGCCCTCTTTCACTCAGGGCCGTCCTGGGTGCTTTATGGACTGTTTGACAAGTGCTGGAGGAGGAAATAGAGCCGTGCACCTGGTGATTGAAACCGTGCATCTGGTAACCCAAAAACACAAATATGGTCATAAATGCATTTAACGGTCATTCTGATTTTAATGCCCGCTATAGGAGCACCCTACTACGGCCCTCTTTCACTCAGGGCGTCCTGGGTGCTTTATGGACTGTTTGACAAGTGCTGGAGGAGGGAAATAAGCCGTGCACCTGGTGATTGAAACCGTGCATCTGGTAACCCAAAAACACAAATATGGTCATAAATGCATTTAACGGTCATTCTGATTTTAATGCCCGCTATAGGAGCACCCTACTACGGCCCTCTTTCACTCAGGGCCGTCCTGGGTGCTTTATGGACTGTTTGACAAGTGCTGGAGAGGAAATAGAGCCGTGCACTGGTGATTGAAACCGTGCACCTGGTGATTGAAAACGTGCATCTGGTAACCCAAAAATTCAAATATGGTCCTAAATGCATTTAAGGGTCATTCTGATATTAATGCCCGCTATGGAACACCCTACTACGGCCCTCTCTCTGTCGGGGGCGACCTGGTGCTTTATGGACACTTTGAAATTTCACGAGGATACTGATTGCTATACAAGCGGTAACCCAAAAAACAAAATATGGTCATAAATGCATTTAACGGTCATTCTGATTTTAATGCCCGCTATAGGAGCACCCTACTACGGCCCTCTTTCACTCAGGGCCGTCCTGGGTGCTTTATGGACTGTTTGACAAGTGCTGGAGGAGGAAATAGAGCCGTGCACCTGGTGATTGAAACCGTGCACCTGGTGATTGAAAACGTGCATCTGGTAACCCAAAAATTCAAATATGGTCCTAAATGCATTTAAGGGTCATTCTGATATTAATGCCCGCTATGGAAACACCCTACTACGGCCCTCTCTCTGTCGGGGGCGACCTGAGTGCATTATGGACACTTTGAAATTTCACGATGGATACTGATTGCTATACAAGCGGTAACCCAAAAACACAAATATGGTCATAAATGCATTTAACGGTCATTCTGATTTTAATGCCCGCTATAGGAGCACCCTACTACGGCCCTCTTTCACTCAGGGCCGTCCTGGGTGCTTTATGGACTGTTTGACAAGTGCTGGAGGAGGAAATAGAGCCGTGCACCTGGTGATTGAAACCGTGCATCTGGTAACCCAAAAACACAAATATGGTCATAAATGCATTTAACGGTCATTCTGATTTTAATGCCCGCTATAGGAGCACCCTACTACGGCCCTCTTTCACTCAGGGCGTCCTGGGTGCTTTATGGACTGTTTGACAAGTGCTGGAGGAGGAAATAGAGCCGTGCACCTGGTGATTGAAACCGTGCACCTGGTGATTGAAAACGTGCATCTGGTAACCCAAAAATTCAAATATGGTCCTAAATGCATTTAAGGGTCATTCTGATATTAATGCCCGCTATGGAAACACCCTACTACGGCCCTCTCTCTGTCGGGGGCGACCTGAGTGCATTATGGACACTTTGAAATTTCACGATGGATACTGATTGCTATACAAGCGGTAACCCAAAAACACAAATATGGTCATAAATGCATTTAACGGTCATTCTGATTTTAATGCCCGCTATAGGAGCACCCTACTACGGCCCTCTTTCACTCAGGGCCGTCCTGGGTGCTTTATGGACTGTTTGACAAGTGCTGGAGGAGGAAATAGAGCCGTGCACCTGGTGATTGAAACCGTGCATCTGGTAACCCAAAAACACAAATATGGTCATAAATGCATTTAACGGTCATTCTGATTTTAATGCCCGCTATAGGAGCACCCTACTACGGCCCTCTTTCACTCAGGGCCGTCCTGGGTGCTTTATGGACTGTTTGACAAGTGCTGGAGGAGGAAATAGAGCCGTGCACCTGGTGATTGAAACCGTGCACCTGGTGATTGAAAACGTGCATCTGGTAACCCAAAAATTCAAATATGGTCCTAAATGCATTTAAGGGTCATTCTGATATTAATGCCCGCTATGGAAACACCCTACTACGGCCCTCTCTCTGTCGGGGGCGACCTGAGTGCATTATGGACACTTTGAAATTTCACGATGGATACTGATTGCTATACAAGCGGTAACCCAAAAACACAAATATGGTCATAAATGCATTTAACGGTCATTCTGATTTTAATGCCCGCTATAGGAGCACCCTACTACGGCCCTCTTTCACTCAGGGCCGTCCTGGGTGCTTTATGGACTGTTTGACAAGTGCTGGAGGAGGAAATAGAGCCGTGCACCTGGTGATTGAAACCGTGCATCTGGTAACCCAAAAACACAAATATGGTCATAAATGCATTTAACGGTCATTCTGATTTTAATGCCCGCTATAGGAGCACCCTACTACGGCCCTCTTTCACTCAGGGCCGTCCTGGGTGCTTTATGGACTGTTTGACAAGTGCTGGAGGAGGAAATAGAGCCGTGCACCTGGTGATTGAAACCGTGCACCTGGTGATTGAAAACGTGCATCTGGTAACCCAAAAATTCAAATATGGTCCTAAATGCATTTAAGGGTCATTCTGATATTAATGCCCGCTATGGAAACACCCTACTACGGCCCCTTCTCTGTCGGGGGCGACCTGAGTGCATTATGGACACTTTGAAATTTCACGATGGATACTGATTGCTATACAAGCGGTAACCCAAAAACACAAATATGGTCATAAATGCATTTAACGGTCATTCTGATTTTAATGCCCGCTATAGGAGCACCCTACTACGGCCCTCTTTCACTCAGGGCCGTCCTGGGTGCTTTATGGACTGTTTGACAAGTGCTGGAGGAGGAAATAGAGCCGTGCACCTGGTGATTGAAACCGTGCATCTGGTAACCCAAAAACACAAATATGGTCATAAATGCATTTAACGGTCATTCTGATTTTAATGCCCGCTATAGGAGCACCCTACTACGGCCCTCTTTCACTCAGGGCCGTCCTGGGTGCTTTATGGACTGTTTGACAAGTGCTGGAGGAGGAAATAGAGCCGTGCACCTGGTGATTGAAACCGTGCACCTGGTGATTGAAAACGTGCATCTGGTAACCCAAAAATTCAAATATGGTCCTAAATGCATTTAAGGGTCATTCTGATATTAATGCCCGCTATGGAAACACCCTACTACGGCCCTCTCTCTGTCGGGGGCGACCTGAGTGCATTATGGACACTTTGAAATTTCACGATGGATACTGATTGCTATAAGCGGTAACCCAAAAACACAAATATGGTCATAAATGCATTTAACGGTCATTCTGATTTTAATGCCGCTATAGGAGCACCCTACTACGGCCCTCTTTCACTCAGGGCCGTCCTGGGTGCTTTATGGACTGTTTGACAAGTGCTGGAGGAGGAAATAGAGCCGTGCACCTGGTGATTGAAACCGTGCACCTGGTGATTGAAAACGTGCATCTGGTAACCCAAAAATTCAAATATGGTCCTAAATGCATTTAAGGGTCATTCTGATATTAATGCCCGCTATGGAAACACCCTACTACGGCCCTCTCTCTGTCGGGGGCGACCTGAGTGCATTATGGACACTTTGAAATTTCACGATGGATACTGATTGCTATACAAGCGGTAACCCAAAAACACAAATATGGTCATAAATGCATTTAACGGTCATTCTGATTTTAATGCCCGCTATAGGAGCACCCTACTACGGCCCTCTTTCACTCAGGGCCGTCCTGGGTGCTTTATGGACTGTTTGACAAGTGCTGGAGGAGGAAATAGAGCCGTGCACCTGGTGATTGAAACCGTGCATCTGGTAACCCAAAACACAAATATGGTCATAAATGCATTTAACGGTCATTCTGATTTTAATGCCCGCTATAGGAGCACCCTACTACGGCCCTCTTTCACTCAGGGCCGTCCTGGGTGCTTTATGGACTGTTTGACAAGTGCTGGAGGAGGAAATAGAGCCGTGCACCTGGTGATTGAAACCGTGCACCTGGTGATTGAAAACGTGCATCTGGTAACCCAAAAATTCAAATATGGTCCTAAATGCATTTAAGGGTCATTCTGATATTAATGCCCGCTATGGAAACACCCTACTACGGCCCTCTCTCTGTCGGGGGCGACCTGAGTGCATTATGGACACTTTGAAATTTCACGATGGATACTGATTGCTATACAAGCGGTAACCCAAAAACACAAATATGGTCATAAATGCATTTAACGGTCATTCTGATTTTAATGCCCGCTATAGGAGCACCCTACTACGGCCCTCTTTCACTCAGGGCCGTCCTGGGTGCTTTATGGACTGTTTGACAAGTGCTGGAGGAGGAAATAGAGCCGTGCACCTGGTGATTGAAACCGTGCATCTGGTAACCCAAAAACACAAATATGGTCATAAATGCATTTAACGGTCATTCTGATTTTAATGCCCGCTATAGGAGCACCCTACTACGGCCCTCTTTCACTCAGGGCCGTCCTGGGTGCTTTATGGACTGTTTGACAAGTGCTGGAGGAGGAAATAGAGCCGTGCACCTGGTGATTGAAACCGTGCACCTGGTGATTGAAAACGTGCATCTGGTAACCCAAAAATTCAAATATGGTCCTAAATGCATTTAAGGGTCATTCTGATATTAATGCCCGCTATGGAAACACCCTACTACGGCCCTCTCTCTGTCGGGGGCGACCTGAGTGCATTATGGACACTTTGAAATTTCACGATGGATACTGATTGCTATACAAGCGGTAACCCAAAAACACAAATATGGTCATAAATGCATTTAACGGTCATTCTGATTTTAATGCCCGCTATAGGAGCACCCTACTACGGCCCTCTTTCACTCAGGGCCGTCCTGGGTGCTTTATGGACTGTTTGACAAGTGCTGGAGGAGGAATAGAGCCGTGCACCTGGTGATTGAAACCGTGCATCTGGTAACCCAAAACACAAATATGGTCATAAATGCATTTAACGGTCATTCTGATTTTAATGCCCGCTATAGGAGCACCCTACTACGGCCCTCTTTCACTCAGGGCCGTCCTGGGTGCTTTATGGACTGTTTGACAAGTGCTGGAGGAGGAAATAGAGCCGTGCACCTGGTGATTGAAACCGTGCATCTGGTAACCCAAAAACACAAATATGGTCATAAATGCATTTAACGGTCATTCTGATTTTAATGCCCGCTATAGGAGCACCCTACTACGGCCCTCTTTCACTCAGGGCCGTCCTGGGTGCTTTATGGACTGTTTGACAAGTGCTGGAGGAGGAAATAGAGCCGTGCACCTGGTGATTGAAACCGTGCACCTGGTGATTGAAAACGTGCATCTGGTAACCCAAAAATTCAAATATGGTCCTAAATGCATTTAAGGGTCATTCTGATATTAATGCCCGCTATGGAAACACCCTACTACGGCCCTCTCTCTGTCGGGGGCGACCTGAGTGCATTATGGACACTTTGAAATTTCACGATGGATACTGATTGCTATACAAGCGGTAACCCAAAAACACAAATATGGTCATAAATGCATTTAACGGTCATTCTGATTTTAATGCCCGCTATAGGAGCACCCTACTACGGCCCTCTTTCACTCAGGGCCGTCCTGGGTGCTTTATGGACTGTTTGACAAGTGCTGGAGGAGGAAATAGAGCCGTGCACCTGGTGATTGAAACCGTGCATCTGGTAACCCAAAAACACAAATATGGTCATAATGCATTTAACGGTCATTCTGATTTTAATGCCCGCTATAGGAGCACCCTACTACGGCCCTCTTTCACTCAGGGCCGTCCTGGGTGCTTTATGGACTGTTTGACAAGTGCTGGAGGAGGAAATAGAGCCGTGCACCTGGTGATTGAAACCGTGCACCTGGTGATTGAAAACGTGCATCTGGTAACCAAAAATTCAAATATGGTCCTAAATGCATTTAAGGGTCATTCTGATATTAATGCCCGCTATGGAAACACCCTACTACGGCCCTCTCTCTGTCGGGGGCGACCTGAGTGCATTATGGACACTTTGAAATTTCACGATGGATACTGATTGCTATACAAGCGGTAACCCAAAAACACAAATATGGTCATAAATGCATTTAACGGTCATTCTGATTTTAATGCCCGCTATAGGAGCACCCTACTACGGCCCTCTTTCACTCAGGGCCGTCCTGGGTGCTTTATGGACTGTTTGACAAGTGCTGGAGGAGGAAATAGAGCCGTGCACCTGGTGATTGAAACCGTGCATCTGGTAACCCAAAAACACAAATATGGTCATAAATGCATTTAACGGTCATTCTGATTTTAATGCCCGCTATAGGAGCACCCTACTACGGCCCTCTTTCACTCAGGGCCGTCCTGGGTGCTTTATGGACTGTTTGACAAGTGCTGCTGGAGGAGGAAATAGAGCCGTGCACCTGGTGATTGAAACCGTGCACCTGGTGATTGAAAACGTGCATCTGGTAACCCAAAAATTCAAATATGGTCCTAAATGCATTTAAGGGTCATTCTGATATTAATGCCCGCTATGGAAACACCCTACTACGGCCCTCTCTCTGTCGGGGGCGACCTGAGTGCATTATGGACACTTTGAAATTTCACGATGGATACTGATTGCTATACAAGCGGTAACCCAAAAACACAAATATGGTCATAAATGCATTTAACGGTCATTCTGATTTTAATGCCCGCTATAGGAGCACCCTACTACGGCCCTCTTTCACTCAGGGCCGTCCTGGGTGCTTTATGGACTGTTTGACAAGTGCTGGAGGAGGAAATAGAGCCGTGCACCTGGTGATTGAAACCGTGCATCTGGTAACCCAAAAAAACACAAATATGGTCATAAATGCATTTAACGGTCATTCTGATTTTAATGCCCGCTATAGGAGCACCCTACTACGGCCCTCTTTCACTCAGGGCCGTCCTGGGTGCTTTATGGACTGTTTGACAAGTGCTGGAGGAGGAAATAGAGCCGTGCACCTGGTGATTGAAACCGTGCACCTGGTGATTGAAAACGTGCATCTGGTAACCCAAAAATTCAAATATGGTCCTAAATGCATTTAAGGGTCATTCTGATATTAATGCCCGCTATGGAAACACCCTACTACGGCCCTCTCTCTGTCGGGGGCGACCTGAGTGCATTATGGACACTTTGAAATTTCACGATGGATACTGATTGCTATACAAGCGGTAACCCAAAAACACAAATATGGTCATAAATGCATTTAACGGTCATTCTGATTTTAATGCCCGCTATAGGAGCACCCTACTACGGCCCTCTTTCACTCAGGGCCGTCCTGGGTGCTTTATGGACTGTTTGACAAGTGCTGGAGGAGGAAATAGAGCCGTGCACCTGGTGATTGAAACCGTGCATCTGGTAACCCAAAAACACAAATATGGTCATAAATGCATTTAACGGTCATTCTGATTTAATGCCCGCTATAGGAGCACCCTACTACGGCCCTCTTTCACTCAGGGCCGTCCTGGGTGCTTTATGGACTGTTTGACAAGTGCTGGAGGAGGAAATAGAGCCGTGCACCTGGTGATTGAAACCGTGCATCTGGTAACCCAAAAACACAAATATGGTCATAAATGCATTTAACGGTCATTCTGATTTTAATGCCCGCTATAGGAGCACCCTACTACGGCCCTCTTTCACTCAGGGCCGTCCTGGGTGCTTTATGGACTGTTTGACAAGTGCTGGAGGAGGAAATAGAGCCGTGCACCTGGTGATTGAAACCGTGCACCTGGTGATTGAAAACGTGCATCTGGTAACCCAAATTCAAATATGGTCCTAAATGCATTTAAGGGTCATTCTGATATTAATGCCCGCTATGGAAACACCCTACTACGGCCCTCTCTCTGTCGGGGGCGACCTGAGTGCATTATGGACACTTTGAATTTCACGATGGATACTGATTGATACAAGCGGTAACCCAAAAACACAAATATGGTCATAAATGCATTTAACGGTCATTCTGATTTTAATGCCCGCTATAGGAGCACCCTACTACGGCCCTCTTTCACTCAGGGCGTCCTGGGTGCTTTATGGACTGTTGACAAGTGCTGGAGGAGGAAATAGAGCCGTGCACCTGGTGATTGAAACCGTGCATCTGGTAACCCAAAAACACAAATATGGTCATAAATGCATTTAACGGTCATTCTGATTTTAATGCCCGCTATAGGAGCACCCTACTACGGCCCTCTTTCACTCAGGGCCGTCCTGGGTGCTTTATGGACTGTTTGACAAGTGCTGGGGAGGAGGAAATAGAGCCGTGCACCTGGTGATTGAAACCGTGCATCTGGTAAACCAAAAACACAAATATGGTCATAAATGCATTTAACGGTCATTCTGATTTTAATGCCCGCTATAGGAGCACCCTACTACGGCCCTCTTTCACTCAGGGCGTCCTGGGTGCTTTATGGACTGTTTGACAAGTGCTGGAGGAGGAAATAGAGCCGTGCACCTGGTGATTGAAACCGTGCACCTGGTGATTGAAAACGTGCATCTGGTAACCCAAAAATTCAAATATGGTCCTAAATGCATTTAAGGGTCATTCTGATATTAATGCCCGCTATGGAAACACCCTACTACGGCCCTCTCTCTGTCGGGGGCGACCTGAGTGCATTATGGACACTTTGAAATTTCACGATGGATACTGATTGCTATACAAGCGGTAACCCAAAAACACAAATATGGTCATAAATGCATTTAACGGTCATTCTGATTTTAATGCCCGCTATAGGAGCACCCTACTACGGCCCTCTTTCACTCAGGGCCGTCCTGGGTGCTTTATGGACTGTTTGACAAGTGCTGGAGGAGGAAATAGAGCCGTGCACCTGGTGATTGAAACCGTGCATCTGGTAACCCAAAAACACAAATATGGTCATAAATGCATTTAACGGTCATTCTGATTTTAATGCCCGCTATAGGAGCACCCTACTACGGCCCTCTTTCACTCAGGGCCGTCCTGGGTGCTTTATGGACTGTTTGACAAGTGCTGGAGGAGGAAATAGAGCCGTGCACCTGGTGATGAAACCGTGCATCTGGTAACCCAAAAACACAAATATGGTCATAAATGCATTTAACGGTCATTCTGATTTTAATGCCCGCTATAGGAGCACCCTACTACGGCCCCTCTTTCACTCAGGGCCGTCCTGGGTGCTTTATGGACTGTTTGACAAGTGATGGAGGAGGAAAAATAGAGCCGTGCACCTGGTGATTGAAACCGTGCACTGGTGATTGAAAACGTGCATCTGGTAACCCAAAACATTCAAAATGGTCCTAAATGCATTTAAGGGTCATTCTGATATTAATGCCCGCTATGGAAAACCCTACTACTACGGCCCTCTCATGTCGGGGGCGACTGAGTGCATTATGGACACTTTGAAATTTCACGATGGATATGATTGCTATACAAGCGGTAACCCAAAAACACAAATATGGTCATAAATGCATTTAACGGTCATTCTGATTTTAATGCCGCTATAGGACACCCTACTACGGCCCTCTTTCACTCAGGGCCGTCCTGGGTGCTTTATGGACTGTTTGACAAGTGCTGGAGGAGGAAATAGAGCCGTGCACCTGGTGATTGAAACCGTGCATCTGGTAACCCAAAAACACAAATATGGTCATAAATGCTTTAACGGTCATTCTGATTTTAATGCCCGCTATAGGAGCACCCTACTACGGCCCTTTCACTCAGGGCCGTCCTGGGTGCTTTATGGACTGTTTGACAAGTGCTGGAGGAGGAAATAGAGCCGTGCACCTGGTGATTGAAACGTTGGAATTGGTAACCCAAAAACACAAATATGGTCCTAAATGCATTTAACGGTTATTCTGATTTTAATGCCCGCTATGGAGCACCCTACTACGGCCCTCTTCACTCGGGGCGTCCTGGTGCTTTATGACATGTGACAAGTTGCTGGAGGAGGAAATAG
>NW_022265384.1:0-14105 GCF_002021735.2 Oncorhynchus kisutch
AGAGAGAGAGAGAGAGAGAGAGAGAGAGAGAAGAGAGAGACAGAGAGAGAGAGAGACAGAGAGAGAGAGAGACAGAGAGAGAGAGAGAGAGAGACAGAAGAGAGAGAGAGACAGAAGAGAGAGAGAGACAGAGAGAGACAGAGAGAGAGAGACAGAGAGAGAGACAGAGAGAGACAGAAAGAGACCAGAGAGAAGACACAGAGAGAGAGAGACAGAGAAAGAGACAGAGAGAGAGACAGAGAGAGAGAGAGAGAGAGACAGAGAAAGAGACAGAGAGAGAGACAGAGAGAGAAGACAGAAGAGAGAGATACAATCATGTTATGACATAATTTCCTTGGTGTTATGACATCATTTTCCTTGGTGTTATGACATCATTTTCCCTTGGTGTTTATGACATCATTTCGTTGTCCTTCATATGATAAAAATACATTGAACTTTTAAAAATACTTTCACGGATTGGTGTCATGGCGGGGTTGCTGTTTGTGGCTCACACAGGCTGAGGCCATTGAGACAGGCCCGATAGAGTTAGGGTTAACCAGACATCATCTGAATTATTCATTATCAGTCAGTCTCACCATCTCTCCTTTCTGCAGGAGAGCGAGAGAGAAAGAGAGAGATAGAAAGAGAGATAGATTGAGAAGGAGAAAAAGGGAAAATTGAAGGAGAGAGAGACTTTTGTGAGTGTAATGTTTACTGATCATTCTTTATTATCTATTTCGCTTGGTTTGGCAATGTAAACATATGTTTCCCATGCCAATGAAGCCCCTTAAATTGAATTGAAATGGAGAGCAAGGGGGGTGGAGGGGTGGGGGGGGTGAGAGAGAGCGGGCGAGAGGGGGAGACAGTGAGGAATGCGAGAGAGAGAGAGAGAGAGAACAAGAGAGAGAGAGGGGAGACAGAGAGTGAGTGTGCGAGAGAGAGGGGGAGACAGAGAGTGAGCGTGCGTGAGAGAGAGGGGGAGACAGAGAGTGAGCGTGCGAGAGAAAGGGGGAGAGACAGAGAGAGTGAGAGAGAGAGCGAGTGAAGAGAGAGCGAGTGAGAGAGAGAGCGAGCGAGCGAGAGAGAGAGAGGAAAAAAGTTCCATGAGGATTCTCCTGACTTCTATAAGTTACGTGCACATCATTTTGTAGACGCTCTTATCCAGAGCGACTGGGTAAAGTGCCTTGCTCAAGGGCACATCAACAGATTTTTTTCACTTAGTCGGCTCGGTGATTCGAACCAGCGACCTTTCGTTACTGCCCAACGCTCTTCACCAGTAGGAAGGTTGTGTCTTGCCTGACAGGCCAGTCCCATTCTCTCACATAGAGATACAGTAGATGCTAGAACGTATCCCTCAGGGCGACTCAGGCCTCTTCCCCTGTCATGAGATTTTCAAACAGCTCAGTGGGAAACAGAACTGCTTCAATCAATATTTATGTAATTCAATATAACAGGGCTCTAGGTGACTCTCTGGGAATTTAGAACACGTAAGCCAAGTATTTGGCTTGTTATAGGGTGGGGGCCACAGCAGGGGTGTGTGTGTGTGTGTGTGTGTGTGTGTGTGTGTGTGTGTGATGAAGTTGATTGTTTGAAGGATCTCAGGCTGCTGTGTTTTGTCTCTCTGATGGTGTTGTGTCTCTAGCCTGTCTCTCTGATGTTGTGTTCTCTAGCCTATCTCTCTGATGGTGTGTGTCTCTAGCCTGTCTCTCTGATTGTGTTGTGTCTCTAGCCTGTCTCTCTGATGGTGTTGTGTCTCTAGCCTGTCTCTCTGATGGTGTTGTGTCTCTAGCCTGTCTCTCTGATGGTGTTCTGTCTCTAGCCTGTCTCTCTGATGGTGTTGTGTCTCCAGCCTGTCTCTCTGATGGTGTTGTGTCTCTAGCCTGTCTCTCTGATGGTGTTGTGTCTCTAGCCTGTCTCTTATACACATCTAGATGTGTATAAGAGACAGTCTCTAGCCTGTCTCTCTGATGGTGTTGTGTCTCTAGCCTATCTCTCTGATGGTGTTGTGTCTCTAGCCTGTCTCTCTGATGGTGTTGTGTCTCTAGCCTGTCTCTCTGATGGTGTTGTGTCTCTAGCCTGTCTCTCTGATGGTGTTCTGTCTCTAGCCTGTCTCTCTGATGGTGTTGTGTCTCTAGCCTGTCTCTCTGATGGTGTTGTGTCTCCAGCCTGTCTCTCTGATGGTGTTGTGTCTCTAGCCTGTCTCTCTGATGGTGTTGTGTCTCTAGCCTATCTCTCTGATGGTGTTGTGTCTCTAGCCTGTCTCTCTGATGGTGTTGTGTCTCTAGCCTGTCTCTCTGATGGTGTTGTGTCTCTAGCCTGTCTCTCTGATGGTGTTGTGTCTCTAGCCTATCTCTCTGATGGTGTGGTGTCTCTAGCCTGTCTCTCTGATGGTGTTGTGTCTCCAGCCTGTCTCTCTGATGGTGTTGTGTCTCTAGCCTGTCTCTCTGATGGTGTTGTGTCTCTAGCCTGTCTCTCTGATGGTGTTGTGTCTCTAGCCTATCTCTCTGATGGTGTGGTGTCTCTAGCCTGTCTCTCTGATGGTGGTGTTGTGTCTCTAGCCTGTCTCTCTGATGGTGTTGTGTCTCCAGCCTGTCTCTCTGATGGTGTTGTGTCTCCAGCCTGTCTCTCTGATGGTGTTGTGTCTCTAGCCTGTCTCTCTGATGGTGTTGTGTCTCTAGCCTGTCTCTCTGATGGTGTTGTGTCTCCAGCCTGTCTCTCTGATGGTGTTGTGTCTCTAGCCTGTCTCTCTGATGGTGTTGTGTCTCCAGCCTGTCTCTCTGATGGTGTTGTGTCTCCAGCCTGTCTCTCTGATGGTGTTGTGTCTCTAGCCTGTCTCTCTGATGGTGTTGTGTCTCCAGCCTGTCTCTCTGATGGTGTTGTGTCTCCAGCCTGTCTCTCTGATGGTGTTGTGTCTCTAGCCTGTCTCTCTGATGGTGTTGTGTCTCTAGCCTGTCTCTCTGATGGTGTTGTGTCTCTAGCCTGTCTCTCTGATGGTGTTGTGTCTCCAGCCTGTCTCTCTGATGGTTGTGTCTCTAGCCTATCTCTCTGATGGTGTTGTGTCTCTAGCCTGTCTCTCTGATGGTGTTGTGTCTCTAGCCTGTCTCTCTGATGGTGTTGTGTCTCCAGCCTGTCTCTCTGATGGTGTTGTGTCTCTAGCCTGTCTCTCTGATGGTGTGGTGTGTCTCTAGCCTGTCTCTCTGATGGTGTTGTGTCTCTAGCCTGTCTCTCTGATGGTGTTGTGTCTCTAGCCTGTCTCTCTGATGGTGTTGTGTCTCCAGCCTGTCTCTCTGATGGTGTTGTGTCTCTAGCCTATCTCTCTGATGGTGTTGTGTCTCTAGCCTGTCTCTCTGATGGTGTTGTGTCTCTAGCCTGTCTCTCTGATGGTGTTGTGTCTCTAGCCTATCTCTCTGATGGTGTTGTGTCTCCAGCCTGTCTCTCTGATGGTGTTGTGTCTCTAGCCTGTCTCTCTGATGTGTGTTGTGTCTCTAGCCTGTCTCTCTGATGGTGTTGTGTCTCTAGCCTGTCTCTCTGATGGTGTTGTGTCTCTAGCCTGTCTCTCTGATGGTTGGTGTGTCTCTAGCCTGTCTCTCTGATGGTGTTGTGTCTCTAGCCTGTCTCTCTGATGGGTGTGTGTCTCTAGCCTGTCTCTCTGATGGTGTTGTGTCTCCAGCCTGTCTCTCTGATGGTGTTGTGTCTCTAGCCTATCTCTCTGATGGTGTTGTGTCTCTAGCCTATCTCTCTGATGGTGTTGTGTCTCTAGCCTGTCTCTCTGATGGTGTTGTGTCTCTAGCCTGTCTCTCTGATGGTGTGGTGTGTCTCTAGCCTGTCTCTCTGATGGTGTTGTGTCTCTAGCCTGTCTCTCTGATGGTGTTGTGTCTCTAGCCTGTCTCTCTGATGGTGTTGTGTCTCTAGCCTGTCTCTCTGATGGTGTTGTGTCTCTAGCCTGTCTCTCTGATGGTGTGTGTCTCTAGCATGTCTCTCTGATGGTGTTGTGTCTCTAGCCTGTCTCTCTGATGGTGTTGTGTCTCTAGCCTTCTCTCTCTGGTGATTGTGGTGTGTCTCTAGCCTATCTCTCTGATGGTGTTGTGTCTCTAGCCCTGTCTCTTATACACATCTAGATGTGTATAAGAGACAGTCTCTAGCCTGTCTCTCTGATGGTGTTGTGTCTCTAGCCTGTCTCTCTGATGGTGTTGTGTCTCTAGCCTGTCTCTCTGATGGTTTGTGTCTCTAGCCTGTCTCTCTGATGGTGTTGTGTCTCTAGCCTATCTCTCTGATGGTGTTGTGTCTCTAGCCTGTCTCTCTGATGGTGTGTGTCTCTAGCCTGTCTCTCGATGGTGTTGTGTCTCTAGCCTGTCTCTCTGATGGTGTTGTGTCTCTAGCCTGTCTCTCTGATGGTGTTGTGTCTCTAGCCTGTCTCTCTGATGGTGTTGTGTCTCTAGCCTGTCTCTCTGATGGTGTTGTGTCTCTAGCCTATCTCTCTGATGGTGTGTTCTCTAGCCTGTCTCTCTGATGGTGTTGTGTCTGTAGCCTGTCTCTGATGGTGTTGTGTCTCTAGCCTGTCTCTCTGATGGTGTTGTGTCTCTAGCCTGTCTCTCTGATGGTGTTGTGTCTCCTAGCCTGTCTCTCTGATGGTGTTGTGTCTCTAGCCTGTCTCTCTGATGGTGTTGTGTCTCTAGTCTATCTCTCTGATGGTGTTGTGTCTCTAGCCTGTCTCTCTGATGGTGTTTGTGTCTCTAGCCTGTCTCTCTGATGGTGTTGTGTCTCTAGCCTGTCTCTCTGATGGTGTTGTGTCTCTAGCCTGTCTCTCTGATGGTGTTGTGTCTCTAGCCTGTCTCTCTGATGTGTTGTGTCTCTAGCCTGTCTCTCTGATGGTGTTGTGTCTCTAGCCTGTCTCTCTGATGGTGTTGTGTCTCTAGCCTGTCTCTCTGATGGTGTTGTGTCTCTAGCCTATCTCTCTGATGGTGTTGTGTCTCCAGCCTGTCTCTCTGATGGTGTTGTGTCTCTAGCCTGTCTCTCTGATGGTGTTGTGTCTCTAGCCTGTCTCTCTGATGGGTTTGTGTCTCTAGCCTGTCTCTCTGATGGTGTTGTGTCTCTAGCCTGTCTCTCTGATGGTGTGGTGTGTCTCTAGCCTGTCTCTCTGATGGTGTTGTGTCTCTAGCCTGTCTCTCTGATGGTGTGGTGTGTCTCTAGCCTGTCTCTCTGATGGTGTTGTGTCTCCTAGCCTGTCTCTCTGATGGTGTTGTGTCTCTAGCCTATCTCTCTGATGGTGTTGTGTCTCTAGCCTATCTCTCTGATGGTGTTGTGTCTCTAGCCTGTCTCTCTGATGGTGTTGTGTCTCTAGCCTGTCTCTCTGATGGTGTGGTGTGTCTCTAGCCTGTCTCTCTGATGGTGTTGTGTCTCTAGCCTGTCTCTCTGATGGTGTTGTGTCTCTAGCCTGTCTCTCTGATGGTGTTGTGTCTCTAGCCTGTCTCTCTGATGGTGTTGTGTCTCTAGCCTGTCTCTCTGATGGTGTTGTGTCTCTAGCATGTCTCTCTGATGGTGTGTGTCTCTAGCCTGTCTCTCTGATGGTTGGTGTCTCTAGCCTGTCTCTCTGATGGTGTGTGTCTCTAGCCTATCTCTCTGATGGTGTTGTGTCTCTAGCCTGTCTCTCTGATGTGTTGTGTCTCTAGCCTGTCTCTCTGATGGTGTTGTGTCTCTAGCCTGTCTCTCTGATGGTGTTGTGTCTCTAGCCTGTCTCTCTGATGGTGTTGTGTCTCTAGCCTGTCTCTCTGATGGTGTTGTGTCTCTAGCCTATCTCTCTGATGGTGTTGTGTCTCTAGCCTGTCTCTCTGATGGTGTTGTGTCTCTAGCCTGTCTCTCTGATGGTGTTGTGTCTCTAGCCTGTCTCTCTGATGGTGTTGTGTCTCTAGCCTGTCTCTCTGATGGTGTTGTGTCTCTAGCCTGTCTCTCTGATGGTGTTGTGTCTCTAGCCTGTCTCTCTGATGGTGTTGTGTCTCTAGCCTATCTCTCTGATGGTGTTGTGTCTCTAGCCTGTCTCTCTGATGGTGTTGTGTCTCTAGCCTGTCTCTCTGATGGTGTTGTGTCTCTAGCCTGTCTCTCTGATGGTGTTGTGTCTCTAGCCTGTCTCTCTGATGGTGTTGTGTCTCCAGCCTGTCTCTCTGATGGTGTTGTGTCTCTAGCCTGTCTCTCTGATGGTGTTGTGTCTCTAGCCTATCTCTCTGATGGTGTTGTGTCTCTAGCCTGTCTCTCTGATGGTGTTGTGTCTCTAGCCTGTCTCTCTGATGGTGTTGTGTCTCTAGCCTGTCTCTCTGATGGTGTTGTGTCTCTAGCCTGTCTCTCTGATGGTGTGTGTCTCTAGCCTATCTCTCTGATGGTGTTTGTGTCTCTAGCCTGTCTCTCTGATGGTGTTGTGTCTCTAGCCTGTCTCTCTGATGGTGTTGTGTCTCTAGCCTGTCTCTCTGATGGTGTTGTGTCTCTAGCCTGTCTCTCTGATGGTGTTGTGTCTCTAGCCTGTCTCTCTGATGGTGTTGTGTCTCTAGCCTGTCTCTCTGATGGTGTTGTGTCTCTAGCCTGTCTCTCTGATGGTGTTGTGTCTCTAGCCTATCTCTCTGATGGTGTTGTGTCTCTAGCCTGTCTCTCTGATGGTGTTGTGTCTCTAGCCTGTCTCTCTGATGGTGTGGTGTCTCTAGCCTGTCTCTCTGATGGTGTTGTGTCTCTAGCCTGTCTCTCTGATGGTGTTGTGTCTCTAGCCTGTCTCTCTGATGGTGTTGTGTCTCTAGCCTGTCTCTCTGATGGTGTTGTGTCTCTAGCCTATCTCTCTGATGGTGTTGTGTCTCTAGCCTGTCTCTCTGATGGTGTTGTGTCTCTAGCCTGTCTCTCTGATGGTGTTGTGTCTCTAGCCTGTCTCTCTGATGGTGTTGTGTCTCTAGCCTGTCTCTCTGATGGTGTTGTGTCTCCAGCCTGTCTCTCTGATGGTGTTGTGGTCTCTAGCCTGTCTCTCTGATGGTGTTTGTGTCTCTAGCCTGTCTCTCTGATGGTGTTGTGTCTCTAGCCTGTCTCTCTGATGGTGTTGTGTCTCTAGCCTGTCTCTCTGATGGTGTTGTGTCTCTAGCCTGTCTCTCTGATGGTGTTGTGTCTCTAGCTGTCTCTCTGATGGTGTTGTGTCTCTAGCCTATCTCTCTGATGGTGTTGTGTCTCCAGCCTGTCTCTCTGATGGTGTTGTGTCTCTAGCCTGTCTCTCTGATGGTGTTGTGTCTCTAGCCTGTCTCTCTGATGGTGTTGTGTCTCTAGCCTGTCTCTCTGATGGTGTTGTGTCTCTAGCCTGTCTCTCTGATGGTGTGTGTGTCTCTAGCCTGTCTCTCTGATGGTGTTGTGTCTCTAGCCTGTCTCTCTGATGGTGTGGTGTGTCTCTAGCCTGTCTCTCTGATGGTGTTGTGTCTCCAGCCTGTCTCTCTGATGGTGTTGTGTCTCTAGCCTGTCTCTCTGATGGTGTTGTGTCTCTAGCCTATCTCTCTGATGGTGTTGTGTCTCTAGCCTGTCTCTCTGATGGTGTTGTGTCTCTAGCCTGTCTCTCTGATGGTGTTGGGTCTCTAGCCTGTCTCTCTGATGGTGTTGTGTCTCTAGCCTGTCTCTCTGATGGTGTTGTGTCTCTAGCCTGTCTCTCTGATGGTGTTGTGTCTCTAGCCTGTCTCTCTGATGGTGTTGTGTCTCTAGCATGTGTCTCTCTGATGGTGTGTGTCTCTAGCCTGTCTCTCTGATGGTGTTTGTGTCTCTAGCCTGTCTCTCTGATGTGTTGTGTCTCTAGCCTGTCTCTCTGATGGTGTTGTGTCTCTAGCCTGTCTCTCTGATGGTGTTGTGTCTCTAGCCTGTCTCTCTGATGGTGTTGTGTCTCTAGCCTGTCTCTCTGATGGTGTTGTGTCTCTAGCCTGTCTCTCTGATGGTGTTGTGTCTCTAGCCTGTCTCTCTGATGGTGTTGTGTCTCTAGCCTATCTCTCTGATGGTGTTGTGTCTCTAGCCTGTCTCTCTGATGGTGTTGTGTCTCTAGCCCTGTCTCTTATACACATCTAGATGTGTTGTAAGAGACAGTCTCTAGCCTGTCTCTCTGATGGTGTTGTGTCTCTAGCCTGTCTCTCTGATGGTGTTTGTGTCTCTAGCCTGTCTCTCTGATGGTGTTGTGTCTCTAGCCTGTCTCTCTGATGGTGTTGTGTCTCTAGCCTATCTCTCTGATGGTGTTGTGTCTCTAGCCTGTCTCTCTGATGGTGTTGTGTCTCTAGCCTGTCTCTCTGATGGTGTTGTGTCTCTAGCCTGTCTCTCTGATGGTGTTGTGTCTCTAGCCTGTCTCTCTGATGGTGTTGTGTCTCCAGCCTGTCTCTCTGATGGTGTTGTGTCTCTAGCCTGTCTCTCTGATGGTGTTGTGTCTCTAGCTATCTCTCTGATGGGTTGTGTCTCTAGCCTGTCTCTCTGATGGTGTTGTGTCTCTAGCCTGTCTCTCTGATGGTGTTGTGTCTCTAGCCTGTCTCTCTGATGGTGTTGTGTCTCTAGCCTGTCTCTCTGATGGTGTTGTGTCTCTAGCCTGTCTCTCTGATGGTGTTGTGTCTCTAGCCTGTCTCTCGATGGTGTTGTGTCTCTAGCCTGTCTCTCTGATGGTGTTGTGTCTCTAGCCTGTCTCTCTGATGGTGTTGTGTCTCTAGCCTGTCTCTCTGATGGTGTTGTGTCTCTAGCCTGTCTCTCTGATGGTGTTGTGTCTCTAGCCTGTCTCTCTGATGGTGTTGTGTCTCTAGCCTGTCTCTCTGATGGTGTTGTGTCTCTAGCCTATCTCTCTGATGGTGTTGTGTCTCTAGCTGTCTCTCCTCTGTTGTGTTGTGTTCTGCCTCTCTCTGATGGTGTGTTCGTGTCCTCTATGGTCTCCTGTTGGTGTCTCTGTCTCTCTCTGTTGGTCCATTCTTCCTCTCTGTGTTGTCTCTCTATTCCTCTCTTCTTCTTGGTCTCTAGCTTCTCTTGATCCTGTCCTGTCATATTCTCTGATGGGGTTGTGTCTCTAGCCTGTCTGTTCTGTCTTGTCTGCTGTGTCTCTCTGGATTCTCTCTATGGTCTTTGTCTGTCTCTAGCCTACTGTCTTTGTGTTTGTTCCTGTCTCTCTGATGGTGTCCTCTATGCCTGTTTCCTCTGTTGGTCCTTCTGTCTCTGATTGTCTGTGTCTCTAGCTGTCTGTCTTGATCCTTCTGGTCTCTGGTGCTCTATTCTGTCTCTGATGGTGTTGTGTCTCTAGCCTGTCTCTCTGATGGTGTTGTGTCTCTAGCCTGTCTCTCTGATGGTGTTGTGTCTCTAGCCTGTCTCTCTGATGGTGTTGTGTCTCTAGCCTGTCTCTCTGATGGTGTTGTGTCTCTAGCCTGTCTCTCTGATGGTGTTGTGTCTCTAGCCTATCTCTCTGATGGTGTTGTGTCTCTAGCCTGTCTCTCTGATGGTGTTGTGTCTCTAGCCTGTCTCTCTGATGGTGTTGTGTCTCTAGCCTGTCTCTCTGATGGTGTTGTGTCTCTAGCCTGTCTCTCTGATGGTGTTGTGTCTCCAGCCTGTCTCTCTGATGGTGTTGTGTCTCTAGCCTGTCTCTCTGATGGTGTTGTGTCTCTAGCCTATCTCTCTGATGGTGTTGTGTCTCTAGCCTGTCTCTCTGATGGTGTTGTGTCTCTAGCCTGTCTCTCTGATGGTGTTGTGGCCTCTAGCCTGTCTCTCTGATGGTGTTGTGTCTCTAGCCTGTCTCTCTGATGGTGTTGTGTCTCTAGCCTGTCTCTCTGATGGTGTTGTGTCTCTAGCCTGTCTCTCTGATGGTGTTGTGTCTCTAGCCTATCTCTCTGATGTGTTGTGTCTCTAGCCTGTCTCTCTGATGGTGTTGTGTCTGTAGCCTGTCTCTCTGATGGTGTTGTGTCTCTAGCCTGTCTCTCTGATGGTGTTGTGTCTCTAGCCTGTCTCTCTGATGGTGTTGTGTCTCCAGCCTGTCTCTCTGATGGTGTTGTGTCTCTAGCCTCTCTCTCTGATGGTGTTGTGTCTCTAGCCTATCTCTCTGATGGTGTTGTGTCTCTAGCCTGTCTCTCTGATGGTGTTGTGTCTCTAGCCTGTCTCTCTGATGGTGTTTGTGTCTCTAGCCTGTCTCTCTGATGGTGTTGTGTCTCTAGCCTGTCTCTCTGATGGTGTTGTGTCTCTAGCCTATCTCTCTGATGGTGTGTGTCTCTAGCCTGTCTCTCTGATGGTGTTGTGTCTCTAGCCTGTCTCTCTGATGGTGTTGTGTCTCTAGCCTGTCTCTCTGATGGTGTTGTGTCTCTAGCCTGTCTCTCTGATGGTGTTGTGTCTCTAGCCTATCTCTCTGATGGTGTTGTGTCTCTAGCCTGTCTCTCTGATGGTGTTGTGTCTCTAGCCTGTCTCTCTGATGGTGTTGTGTCTCTAGCCTGTCTCTCTGATGGTGTTGTGTCTCTAGCCTGTCTCTCTGATGGTGTTGTGTCTCTAGCCTGTCTCTCTGATGGTGTTGTGTCTCTAGCCTGTCTCTCTGATGGTGTTGTGTCTCTAGGTGTTGTGTCTCTAGCCTATCTCTCTGATGGTGTTGTGTCTCTAGCCTGTCTCTCTGATGGTGTTGTGTCTCCAGCCTGTCTCTCTGATGGTGTGTGTCTCTAGCCTGTCTCTCTGATGGTGTTGTGTCTCTAGCCTGTCTCTCTGATGGTGTTGTGTCTCTAGCCTGTCTCTCTGATGTGTTGTGTCTCTAGCCTATCTCTCTGATGGTGTTGTGTCTCTAGCCTGTCTCTCTGATGGTGTTGTGTCTCTAGCCTGTCTCTCTGATGGTGTTGTGTCTCCAGCCTGTCTCTCTGATGGTTTGTGTCTCTAGCCTGTCTCTCTGATGGTGTTGTGTCTCTAGCCTGTCTCTCTGATGGTGTTGTGTCTCTAGCCTGTCTCTCTGATGGTGTTGTGTCTCCAGCCTGTCTCTCTGATGGTGTGTGTCTCCAGCCTGTCTCTCTGATGTGTTGTGTCTCTAGCCTGTCTCTCTGATGGTGTTGTGTCTCCAGCCTGTCTCTCTGATGGTGTGGTTATAAATGCTCGGATTCCACCACAGATACACTCGATACACACTGCTTAAGTCAAGCACCATACAGACATCTGGAAATACATTGTGTTTGTGTGTATGTGTGTCTGTGTGTGTGTGTGTGTGTGTGTGTGGTGTGTGAGCAGAAAACCAACACTGATGTCATTTATGTCCTGTCCCCACTTCAAACGCTCCCAGGACAGGGAGGAATGAAATTGATGTCATCTCTGGGAGCAGGGGAAAACGTGACATGACGTTCTCCTCTGTAGATCATCAAGGAACACTTCCAACACTTCTCTTTCTACTTATTACATTCATATTAGGAATGAACTTCTACAGGGGTGAATTTAAAACTTTTCACTTAGTTTCCCCAATGCATGACATTGGAATGTTGTGTAAACAAAGTGAAAATTAGATTTAAAGTGTAGAATTCAACATGTACTGTCTGAAGAGAGGTAATGAGAATGACTTTGTTACCATGTTTCAATGAACAGACTCAGACCTTCCACTGTTGGCCTCCATCAGGGATTGTTTCCTATAACTATGTTGGAGACGAGGCATAGTAAAAAAACAACAACTGGACTGTATCTAGAGTGTGTGTGTGTGTGTGTGTGTGACTGTGAGGTTAGAGAGGACCTAGAGGAGGAGGGGTTAGAGAGGACCTAGAGGAGGGGGGGGGGAGTTAGAGTGGACCTAGAGGAGGGGGGGTTAGAGAGGACCTAGAGGAGGAGGGGAGTTAGAGTGGACCTAGAGGAGGGGGGTTAGAGAGGGCCTAGAAGAGGGGGGTTAGAGAGGACCTAGAGGAGGGGGGTTAGAGAGGCCTAGAGGAGGGGGGGTTAGAGAGACCTAGAGGAGGGGGGGAGTTAGAGTGGACCTAGAGGAGGGGGGGTTAGAGAGGCCTAGAGGAGGGGGGTTAGAGAGGACCTAGAGAGGAGGGGAGTTAGAGTGGACCTAGAGGAGGAGGGGTTAGAGAGGACCTAGAGGAGGGGGGGAGTTAGAGTGGACCTAGAGGAGGGGAGTTAGAGAGGACCTAGAGGAGGGGGGGAGTTAGAGTGGACCTAGAGGAGGAGGGGGTTAGAGAGGACCTAGAGAGGAGGGAGTTAGAGTGGACCTAGAGGAGGGGGGTTAGAGAGGACCTAGAGGAGGGGGGGAGTAGAGTGACCTAGAGGAGGGGGGGTTAGAGAGGACCTAGAGGAGGGGAGTTAGAGAGGACTAGAGGAGGAGGAGCTAGAGAGGACCTAGAGGAGGAGGGTTAGAGAGGACCTGGAGGAGGGGGGGAGTGGTAGATGGACCTAGAGGAGGGGGGGTTAGAGAGACCTAGAGGAGGGAGGGGTTAGAGAGGACCTAGAGGAGGGGGGGGTTAGAGAGGACCTAGAGGAGGGGGGGAGTTAGAGTGGACCTAGAGGAGGGGTAGAAGAGGACCTAGAGGAGGGGGGGTTAGAGAGGACCTAGAGGAGGGGAGTTAGAGAGGACCTAGAGGAGGAGGAGTTAGAGAGGACCTAGAGGAGGAGGTTAGAGAGGACCTAGAGGAGGGGGGAGTTAGAGTGACCTAGAGGAGGGGGGGGTTAGAGAGACCTAGGAGGGGGTTAGAGAGGACTTAGAGGAGGAGGGGTAGAGAGGACCTAGAGGAGGGGGGAGTTAGAGAGGACCTAGGAGGAGGGGGGAGTTAGAGTGGACCTAGAGGAGGAGGGGTTTAGAGGGACCTAGAGGAGGGTTGGGTTAGAGAGGACCTAGAGAGGAGGGGTTAGAGAGGACCTAGAGGAGGGGGTTAGAGAGGACCTAGAGGAGGGGGTTAGAGAGGACCTAGAGGAGGGGGGAGTTAGAGAGGACCTAGAGGAGGGGGGGTTAGAGAGGACCTAGAGGATGAGGAGTTAGAGAGGACCTAGAGGAGGAGGGGTTAGAGAGGACCTAGAGGAGGAGGGGTTAGAGAGGACCTAGAGGAGGAGGGGTTAGAGTGGACCTAGAGGAGGGGGGGGTAGAGAGGACCTAGAGGAGGGGGGGGTTAGAGAGGACCTAGAGGGGAGGAGTTAGAGAGGACCTAGAGGAGGAGGGGTTAGAGAGGACCTAGAGGAAGGGGGGAGTTAGAGTGGACCTAGAGGAGGGGGGGGGGTTAGAGAGGTACTAGAGGAGGAGGGAGTTAGAGTGGACCTAGAGGAGGGGGGGTTAGAGAGGACCTAGAGGAGGGGGGAGTTAGAGTGACTAGAGGAGGGGGGTTAGAGAGGACCTAGAGGAGGAGGGAGTTAGAGTTGTACCTAGAGAGGGGGGGGGGGTTAGAGAGGACCTAGAGGAGGAGGGGAAGTAGAGTGGACCTAGAGGAGGGGGGTTAGAGAGGACCTAGAGGAGGGGAGTTAGAGTGGACCTAGAGGAGGGGGGGTAGAGAGAGGACCTAGAGGAAGGGAGTTAGAGAGGACCTAGAGGAGGAGGAGTTAGAGAGGACTAGAGGAGAGGCGTTAGGAGAGGGACCTAGAGGAGGGGGAGTTAGAGTGGACCTAGAGGAGGGGTTAGAGAGGACCTAGAGGAGGAGGGGTTAGAGGACCTAGAGGATGGGGGGTTAGAGAGGACCTAGAGGAGGAGGGGTTAGAGAGAAGACCTAGAGGAGGGGGGGAGTTAGAGTGGACCTAGAGGAGGGGAGTTAGAGAGGACCTAGAGGAGGGGGTTAGAGAGGACCTAGAGGAGGAGTTAGAGAGGACCTAGAGGAGGAGGAGTTAGAGAGGACCTAGAGGAGGAGGGTTAGAGAGACCTAGAGGAGGGGTGAGTTAGATGAACTAGAGGAGGGGGGTTAGAGAGGACCTAGAGGAGGGGGGGTTAGAGAGGACCTAGAGGAGGAGGGGTTAGAGAGGACCTAGAGGAGGAGGGGTTAGAGAGGACCTAGAGGAGGGGGGATTAGAGTGGGACCTAGAGGAGGGGAGTTAGAGAGGACCTAGAGGAGGGGGAGTTAGAGTGACCTAGAGGAGGAGGGTTAGAGAGGACCTAGAGAGGTGGGTTAGAGAGGACCTAGAGGAGGAGGGGTTAGAGTGTACCTAGAGGAGGGGGGGGGTAGAGAGGACCTAGAGGAGGAGGG
>NW_022265385.1:0-10000 GCF_002021735.2 Oncorhynchus kisutch
CAGAATACCGTGACCACTGTGACTGACCCTAACAGAGAGACACAGTGCAGAATACCTGACCACTGTGACTGACCCTAAACAGAGAGTACACAGTGGCAGATACCTGACCACTGTGACTGACCCTAAACAGAGAGTACACAGCGGCAGAATACCTGACCACTGTGACTGACCCTAAACAGAGAGTACACAGTGGCAATACAACTGACCACTGTGACTGACCTAAAGAGAGACACAGTGGCAAATCCTGACCACTGTGACTGACCCTAAACAGAGAGACACAGTGGCAGAATACCTGACCACTGTGACGACCCTACAAGAGACACGTGGCAGAATACCTGACCACTGTGACTGCCCTAAACAGAGAACAGACACAGTGGCAGAATACCTGACCACTGTGACTGACCCTAAACAGAGAGACACAGTGGCAGAATACCTGCCACTGTGACTGACCCTAAACAGAGAGACACAGTGGCAGAATACCTGACCACTGTGATGACCCTAAACAAGAGACACAGCGGCAGAATACCTGACCACTGTGCTGACCCAACAGAGAGTACACAGTGCAGAATACCTGACCACTGTGACTGACCCTAAACGAGTACCAGCGGCAGAATACCTGACCACTGTGACTGACCCTAACAGAGAGACACAGTGGCAGAATACCTGACCACTGTGACTGACCCTAACAGAGAGTACACAGCGGCAGAATACTGCCACTGTGACTGACCCTAAACAGAGAGTACACAGTGGCAGAATACCTGACCACTGTGACTGACCCTAACAGAGAGTACACAGCGGCAGAATACCTGACCACTGTGACTGACCCTAAACAGAGAGTACACAGTGGCAGAATACCTGACCACTGTGACTGACCCTAAACAGAGAGACACAGTGGCAGAATACTGACCACTGTGACTGACCCTAAACAGAGATACACAGTGGCAGAATACCTGACCACTGTGACTGACCCTAACAGAGAGACACAGTGGCAGAATTACCTGACCACTGTGACTGACCCTAAACAGAGAGTACACAGTGGCAGAATACCTGACCACTGTGACTGACCCTAAACAGAGAGACACAGTGGCAGAATACCTGACCACTGTGACTGACCCTAAACAGAGAGTACACAGTGGCAGAATACCTGACCACTGTGACTGACCCTAAACAGAGAGACACAGTGGCAGAATACCTGACCACTGTGACTGACCCTAAACAGAGAGACACAGATGGCAGAATACCTGACCACTGTGACTGACCTAAACAGACACAGTGGCAGAATACCTGACCACTGTGACTGACCCTAAACAGAGAGTACACAGCTGCAGAATACCTGACCACTGTGACTGACCCTAAACAGAGAGTACACAGTGGCAGAAATACCTGACCACTGTGACTGTGGACCACTGACACTGTATACAGACATAATGTGACTATCAGGGATCAGGTAAGACCCAAACAGAGGTACTGTCACATCCTGACCTTAGTTTGGCTCAGGGTCAACATAATATGACTATCAGGGATCAGGTAAGACCCAAACAGAGGTACTGTCACGTCCTGACCTTAGTTTGGTCTGGTACAGGGCGGCAGGCAGGTTCAGGGTCAGACAGAGGTCAGAAATCCAGATAGGCTCAGGGTCAGACAGGGGTTAGAAATCCAGATGGGGGCAGGCAGAGTGGTCAGGCGGGGTCAAGGGTCAACAACCAGGAAGGTGAGAAAAGGAGGGAAAAAGACGAACTGCCAACAGACAGAGAACACAGGTATAAATACCCAGGGGATCATGGGGAAGATGAGTGACACCTGGAGGAGGGAGGAGGGGGGGGGGACGTGGAGACATTCAACAAAGAAACAGATCAGGGTGTGATAAGGATATTTGAAACGTCTCTATTCCTTTGGAACGTCTGAGACTTTAATGTGAGGGAGGGAGGGAGGGAGGGAGAGAGAGAGGGAGGGAGAGAGGGAGGGAGGGAGGGAGGGAGGGAGGGAGGGAGGGAGGGAGGGGGAGGGAGGGGGGAGGGAGGGAGGGAGGGAGAGGGGGGAGGGAGAGGGAGAGGGGGGGGTAGGGAGGGAGGACATTGCAGGTGACTGCCAACTGACTGATCTACAAATCACTTTGTGTCATAAATAACTACTAGTCATAAATAACTACTAGTCATAAATAACAACTAGTCATAAATAACAACTAGTCATTAATAACAACTAGTCATACATAACTACTAGTCATAAATAACTACTAGTCATAAATAACAACTAGTCATTAATAACAACTAGTCATACATAACAACTAGTCATTATAACTACTAGTCATTAATAACAACTAGTCATACATAACAACTAGTCACTAATAACAACTAGTCTTAATAACAACTAGTCATTAATAACAACTAGTCATTAATAACTACTAGTCACTAATAACAACTAGTCATACATAACAACTAGTCACTAATAACAACTAGTCATTAATAACAACTAGTCATTAATAACAACTAGTCATTAATAACTTAATAAACAAACTAGTCATTATAACTACTAGTCACTAATACAACTAGTCATACATAACAACTAGTCATTAATAACTACTAGGTCACTAATAACAACTAGTCATTAATAAATACTAGTCATACTAACAACTAGTCTATAATAACTACTAGTCATACATAACAACTCGTCATATTAACTACTAGTCATTAATAACAACTAGTCATTATTAACTACTAGTCATACATACAACTAGTCACTAATACAACTAGTCATTATTAACTACTAGTCATAACAAACAACTAGTCATTAATAACAACTAGTCATTATTAACTACTACAGCTTCCAAAATCTCTGAAGCTGGAGACTCATATCTCACATCTCCCTCTCTAAGCTTAAGCACCAGCTGTCAGAGCAGCTCCCAGATCACCGTACCTGTACACAGCCATCTGACTGGAACTAATTAAAAATCTCTGAGCTGGAGACTCATATCTCAACATCTCCCTCTCTAGCTTTAAGCACCAGCTGTCAGAGCAGCTCCCAGATCACCGTACCTGTACACAGCCCATCTGACTGGAACTAATTAATAAATCTCTGAAGCTGGAGTCTCATATCTCACATCTCCCTCTCTAGCTTTAAGCACCAGCTGTCAGAGCAGCTCCCAGATCACCGTACCTGTACACAGCCCATCTGACTGGAACTAATTAATAAATCTCTGAAGCTGGAGACTCATATCTCACATCTCCCTATCTAGCTGTAAGCACCAGCTGTCAGAGCAGCTCCCAGATCACCGTACCTGTACACAGCCCATCTGACTGGAACTAATTAATAAATCTCTGAAGCTGGAGACTCATATCTCTCTAGCTTAAGCACCAGCTGTCAGAGCAGCTCCCAGATCACCGTACCTGTTCTCATGTCAATACAGACCCTTTGGAAACACGAGATGTATCCGCTCACCAACTCATAATCGCTCTGGATAAGAGTGTCTGTTAACCGTAATCAACCCCGGTCACCCCTGTCATTGTTAGAGGATCATCTCTCATCGTCACCAGCAGCCCGGATAGCAACGGACAACCTGTGATGAATTTATTCCATTAAACTGACGTTTGTCAAGGTGCTTTTGCTGAAGAGGTGAAATAACAAAGATATTATTATCATTGGGATTTTAACGACGTGGTGACGTGCGACAGAACAGAACCCTGTAACCACGCGGAATTCAACCCTGTAACCAAGGAGATTAACCCTGTAACCATGGAGAATTAACCCTGTAACCATGGAGAATTAACCCTGTACCCATGCAGAATTAACCCTGTAACCATGCAGAATTAACCCTGTTGAACCATGCAGAAATTAACCCTGTAACCATGGAGAATTAACCTGTAACCATGGAGAATAACCCTGTAACCACGCGGAATTAACCCTGTAACCAAGGAGAATTAACCTGTAACCATGGAGAATTAACCCTGTAAACCATGGAGAATTAACCCTGTAACCAGCAGAATTAACCCTGTAACCATGCAGAATTAACCCTGTAACCATGCAGAAATTAACGCTGTAAACCACGCGGAATTAAGAATGTCGGGGGTCACGACCTAGGTAAAGTCCCCTCCCCTTGTAGCACCTGTAGCAGGTTATCATAAGTCCCCCCCCTGTAGCAGGTTGTCATGTAGGGAGGGTCATGTCACCCCTGTCATTGTTAGAGGATCATTCTCTCATCGTCACCAGCAGCCCGGATAGCAACGACAACCTGTGATGATTTATTCCATTAAACTGACGTGTTGTCAAGGTTGCTTTTTGCTGAAGAGGTGAAATAACAAAGATATTATTATCATTGGGATTTTTAACGACGTGGTGAAGTTGACGACAGAACAGAACAGGTCAGACCTGTGGGCTGTCGACTCGTGCACTGATTGTCCTTTAAAGTAGAACATCCCGAGAGAGTCAACCACAAAATTATCAACACGGAGAGAACAGCAGACGCCAAATTAACCCCATAACCACGCGGGATTAACCCTGACAACCATGGAGAATTAACCCTGTAACCATGCGGAATTAACCCTGTAACACATGGAGAATTAACCCTGTAACCATGGAGAATTAATCCTGTAACCACACGGGATTAACCTGAAACCATGGAGAATTAACCCTGTAACCACGCGGAATTAACCCTGTAACCATGGAGATTAACCTGTAACCGTGGAGAATTAACCCTGTAACCACACGGGATTAACCCTGAAACCAATGGAGAATTAACCCTGTAACCACGCGGAATTACCCTGTACCATGAAGAATTAACCCTGTAACCATGGAGAATTAACCCTGTAACCACACGGGATTACCCTGAAACCATGAGAATTACCCCTGTAACCACGTGGAATTAACCCTGTAAACCATGGAGAATTACCCTGTAACCATGCAGAATTAACCCTGTAACCATGGCGAATTAACCCTGTAACCATGGAGAAATAAACCCTGTAACCACACAGAATTAACCACATGTAACCATGGAGAATTAACCCTGTAACCAAGCAGAATTAACCCTGTAACATGGAGGACTTAACCCTGTAACCATGGAGAATTAACCCTGTAACCACGCGGAATTAACCCTGTAACCAAGGAGAATTAACCCTGTACCATGGAGAATTAACCCTGTAACCATGGAGAATTAACCCTGTAACCATGCAGAATTAACCCTGTAACCATGCAGAATTAACCCTGTAACCATGCAGAATTAACGCTGTAACCACGCGGAATTAAGAATGTCGGGGGTCACGACCTAGGTAAAGTCCCCTCCCCTTGTAGCACCTGTAGCAGGTTATCAATAAGTCCCCCCCTGTAGCAGGTTGTCATGTAGGGAGGGGTCATGTCACCCCTGTCATTGTTAGAGGATCATTCTCTCATCGTCACCAGCAGCCCGGATAGCAACGACAACCTGTGATGATTTATTCCATTAAACTGACGTTTGTCAAGGTGCTTTTGCTGAAGAGGTGAAATAACAAAGATATTATTATCATTGGGATTTTAACGACGTGGTGAAGTTGACGACAGAACAGAACAGGTCAGACCTGTGGGCTGTCGACTCGTGCACTGATTGTCCTTTAAAGTAGAACATCCCGAGAGAGTCAACCACAAAATTATCAACAACGGAGAGAACAGCAGACGCCAAATTAACCCCATAACCACGCGGGATTAACCCTGCAACCATGGAGAATTAACCCTGTAACCATGCGGAATTAACCCTGTAACCATGGAGAATTAACCCTGTAACCATGGAGAATTAATCCTGTAACCACACGGGATTAACCCTGAAACCATGGAGAATTAACCCTGTAACCACGCGGAATTAACCCTGTAACCATGGAGAATTAACCCTGTAACCGTGGAGAATTAACCCTGTAACCACACGGGATTAACCCTGAAACCATGGAGAATTAACCCTGTAACCACGCGGAATTAACCCTGTAACCATGAAGAATTAACCCTGTAACCATGGAGAATTAACCCTGTAACCACACGGGATTAACCCTGAAACCATGGAGAATTAACCCTGTAACCACGTGGAATTAACCCTGTAACCATGGAGAATTAACCCTGTAACCATGCAGAATTAACCCTGTAACCATGGCGAATTAACCCTGTAACCATGGAGAATAAACCCTGTAACCACACAGAATTAACCCTGTAACCATGGAGAATTAACCCTGTAACCAAGCAGAATTAACCCTGTAACCATGGAGAATTAACCCTGTAACCATGGAGAATTAACCCTGTAACCACGCGGAATTAACCCTGTAACCAAGGAGAATTAACCCTGTAACCATGGAGAATTAACCCTGTAACCATGGAGAATTAACCCTGTAACCATGCAGAATTAACCCTGTAACCATGCAGAATTAACCCTGTAACCATGCAGAATTAACGCTGTAACCACGCGGAATTAAGAATGTCGGGGGTCACGACCTAGGTAAAGTCCCCTCCCCTTGTAGCACCTGTAGCAGGTTATCAATAAGTCCCCCCCTGTAGCAGGTTGTCATGTAGGGAGGGGTCATGACCTAGTGAAAGTGCCCCCCCTGTAGCAGGTTATCATGTATAGTTGTTTGAACCCACAGTGTCTATTGATTTGCAGTCAGCAGCACCAGTATAGTCTGGGATCCACTGTTCTGTACTGACCAGTATAGTCTGGGATCCACTGTCCTGTACTGACCAGTATAGTCTGGGATACACTGTCCTGTACTGACCAGTATAGTCTGGGATACACTGTTCTGTACTGACCAGTATAGTCTGACCCTGGAGAATGGGAGCAGCCTATACACACAGACAGACAGACAGACAGACAGTAGGGGAGGCTGTTTACCAGACAGACAGACAGACAGACAGACAGACAGACAGACAGACAGACAGACAGACAGACAGACAGACAGACAGACAGACAGACAGACAGACAGACAGACAGACATGTTTCTATTTGCTCCATTGTTGGTGGTTCTGTAGTAGGCTCAGTGATTGGTGTCGTCACAGTGTTGACCCCCCCCCCCCCCCTCCCCCACCGGGCCCCCAGCTGTGACAACAATAAGGCCCCTCATGGACTGGAGTTGTTGCCCATCCCTGATCTAAACTAAGGATTTTTTTTTAAAATTCATTGTGATTGGCTGTAAATCATCTAGACTGGTGTGTGTGTGTTTTTAAAAGATGACATTTCATACTGCATAGTTGACATTAATTCCCATGGGTTGGGTTTAGTATTTTGTACAGTTGTGATTGACACTAAATCCAATTGCCAGGTCGCAATTGTAAATGAGAACTTGTTCTCAACTTGCCTACCTGGTTAAATAAAGGTAAAATAAAATAAATAAATAAATCTGTCATTTAACATTTAAATGTCATTCATATCAACTCGTTACCGACATAACTGCCTGGCGGGCTGAAGAGATACGGGAGAGGCTCTAATCCTGTCTTTTGTCCCGCGGGGCAGTTATGTCGGTAATGAATAAAAGGGGAATTCTGGATCACGTGATAGAGCGGGCGTGTGAGTTCTTGTTCATCACACCTGTCCGTGAAGCTGTTGACGGGTTGTGCGTGCTGTGTGTCACTTTGCGCTCCCGGAGAGAGAGAGACGGGTTGTGCTGGTGCGTGGTGTGTGTCACTTTGCGCTCCCCGGAGAGAGAGAGAGACGGTTGAGAAAGTGCGTGAACAACCGGACCGGTAACCGGAAATAATAATGGACATGGCGGGACCGGTCAGTCATCAGCAACGGATAGTTGCTACAGTTGGAGTCCCGTGAGTCTGTCTGACTTTACCGAAGAGAACGAGAAGGGAAAAGTTCCAAGTCTTCACGGTAACTTTTCATTCCAGAGAGAGTTGGGACATCTTTATGATTATTGTGGAATGCTGTTGTCTATTTAACTAGTGCTCCGTTTTATTTATTTATTTTTATCGGTTACTGCTCCGGTGGGTCTAGAGCCATGGCGTTATCGCAGATCCAGTGTTTGGATGAGAATAACGTGAACCTCCGGACGCATGAATCCAAACCAGACTTTTTTATTCCGAGGACCAACGATTAGCGCTCGAGACGCTTCTCCGGGATGGACGCGATGCCTTTAATAAGTTCCTCCACGCGACCAGTCTCCGGTGTTTCCTGTCGGACCAGGAGGTGGACCAGTTGACCGGGGCAGTGGAGGTGTACGACCCGGCATCAGAGCTCCGTCAGGGTGACTCAGACAGTGATGAACTCCCGCTGTCTCTCCAGTACTGGCCGGAGCTATCTGACTGCTCGCTCCCGCGGCTGGATCTGGGCTGGCCGGACTGCGCGTCCTACAGAGGAGTGACTCGCGTCACTGTGTATGCGCAACCGCCACTGGACGGCCACACGCACATCAAAGAGATGGTCAGGAAAACCATCGCGCAGGCGCAGAAGGTAAGGCGAGTTTATTAAGGTCGTTTATTAGGTCGTGACCCCCCCATTCATTATAACCTGCTACAGGGGGGGAACTTTCACTAGGTCATGACCCCCCCCATACATTATAACCAGCTACAGGGGGGGAACTTTCACTAGGTCGTGACCCCCCCATACATTATAACCAGCTACAGGGGAAGGGGCTTTCACTAGGTCGTGACCCCCCCATACATTATAACCTGCTACAGGGGGGACTTTCACTAGGTCGTGACCCCCCCATACATTATAACCTGCTACAGGGGGGACTTTCACTAGGTCGTGACCCCCCCATACATTATAACCTGCTACAGGGGGGACTTTCACTAGGTCGTGACCACCCCCATACATTATAAACAGCTACAGGGGGGGAACTTTCACTAGGTCGTGACCCCCCCCATACATTATAACCAGCTACAGGGGGGGGGGGGACTTTCACTAGGTCGTGACCCCCCCATACATTATAACCTGCTACAGGGGGGAACTTTCACTAGGTCGTGACCCCCCCATACATTATAAACAGCTACAGGGGGGGGACTTTCACTAGGTCGTGACCCCCCCATACATTATAAACAGCTACGGGGGGGGGGGGGGACTTTCACTAGGTCGTGACCCCCCCATACATTATAAACAGCTACAGGGGGACGACTTTCACTAGGTCGTGACCCCCCCATACATTATAACCTGCTACGGGGGGGGGGGGGACTTTCACTAGGTCGTGACCCCCCCATACATTATAACCAGCTACAGGGAAGGGGCTTTCACTAGGTCGTGACCCCCCATACATTATAACCTGCTACAGGGGGGACTTTCACTAGGTCGTGACCCCCCCATACATTATAAACATACAGGGGGGGAAACTTTCACTAGGTCGTGATTCCCCCCCTCGACATTCTTAAATAGCATTTTTGCAGGGTTAATTCCACGTGGTTACAGGGTTAATTCTCCATGGTTACAGGGTTAATTCCACGTCGTTACAGGGTTAATTCAGAGACCCTCAGGAAGTGTGATCACGACCAGGGTCTGCCATATCAACAGCGACTCTGGAGCAATTTAGTGCCTTGCTTCTAGGGACCATAGACAGAATTTCACCTTGTCAAAAATCTGTCGGCTCCTGGATTCAAACTAGTGAACTTTAAGATACTGGCCCAAAGGTCTAACCACTAGGCTACCTGCTGGTTACTGGCCCTAACGCTCTAACCACTAGGCTACCTGCTGGTTACTGGCCCAACACTCTAACCACTAGGGTACCTGCTGGTTACTGGCCTAACGCTGTAACCACTAGGCTACCTGCTGGTTACTAGTCAATGCTCTAACCACTAGGCTACCTGCTGGTTAATAGTCACAACGCTCTAACCACTAGGCTACCTGCTGGTTACTAGTCCAAACTCTCTAACCACTAGGCACCTGCTGGTTACTGGCCCAAAGATCTAAACACTAGGCTACCTGCTGGTTACTAGTCCAACGCTCGAACCACTAGGCTACCTGCTGGTTACTAGTCCAACGCCTCTAACCACTAGGCTACCTGCTGGTTACTAGTCCAATGCTCTAACCACTAGGCTACCTGCTGGTTACTAGTCAACGCTCGAACCA
>NW_022265385.1:12500-14153 GCF_002021735.2 Oncorhynchus kisutch
AGTCACAGACTGGTTGAGCATCACAGACCTTAGTCACAGACTGGTTGAGCAGCACCGACCGGGGTCACAGACTGGTTGAGCAGCACCGACCGGGGTCACAGACTGGTTGAGCATCACAGACCCTTAGTCACAGACTGGTTGAGCAGCACCGACCGGGGTCACAGACTGGTTGAGCAGCACAGACCTTAGTCACAGACTGGTTGAGCAGCACAGACCTTAGTCACAGACTGGTTGAGCATCACAGACCTAGTCACAGACTGGTTGAGCAGCACCGACGGGGGACACAGACTGGTTTCGCAGCACCGACCGGGGTCACAGACTGGTTGAGCATCACATACCTTAGTCACAGACTGGTTGAGCAGCACCGACCTTAGTCACAGACTGGTTGAGCATCACAGACCTTAGTCACAGACTGGTTGAGCAGCACCGACCGGGGTCACAGACTGGTTGAGCAGCACAGACCTTAGTCACAGACTGGTTGAGCATCACAGACCTTAGTCACAGACTGGTTTAGCAGCACCGACCTTAGTCACAGACTGGTTGAGCATCACAGACCTTAGTCACAGACTGGTTGAGTAGCACCGCCTTAGTCACAGACTGGTTGAGTAGCACCGACCTTAGTCACAGACTGGTTGAGCATCACAGACCTTAGTCACAGACTGGTTGAGTAGCACCGACCTTAGTCACAGACTGGTTGAGCATCACCGACCTTAGTCACAGACTGGTTGAGCAGCACCGACCGGGGTCACAGACTGGTTGAGTAGCACCGACCTTAGCACAGACTGGTTGAGCATCACAGACCGGGGTCACAGACTGGTTGAGCACCACAGACCGGGGTCACAGACTGGTTGAGCAGCACAGACCGGGGTCACAGACGGTGAGCAGCACAGACCTTAGTCACAGACTGGTTGAGTAGCACCGCCTTAGTCACAGACTGGTTGAGCATCACAGACCGGGGTCACAGACTGGTTGAGCATCACAGACCGGGGGTCACAGACTGGTTGAGCAGCACCGACATTAGTCACAGACACTGGTTGAGCAGCACAACCGGGGTCCCACAGCTGTTGAGCAGCACCGACCTTAGTACAGACTGGTTGGCAGCACCGACCGGGGTCCACAGACTGGTTGAGCCCACAGACCTTAGTCACAGACTGGGTGAGCAGCACAGACCTTAGTCACAGACTGGTTGAGCAGCACAGACTTAGTCACAGACTGGTTGAGCAGCACAGACCTTAGTCTACCTGCTCTAACCACCAGGCTACAGACAGTATGCAGACAGACAGACAGACAGACAGACAGACAGACAGGCAGGCAGGCAGGCAGCAGTCAGCAGACAGACAGACAGATAGACAGACAGAACAGACAGAACAGACAGACAGACACTGGGTCACACCCACAGAACGACAGACAGACAGACAGACAGACAGAGACAGACCATGTCTACCTGTTGAACCACTTACTGTAAACACCAGTCATTATGTCCTGCTGTCTACTGTCCTCTCAACACACACTTCTGTCCTGCTGTCCACTGTCCTCTCAACACACCATCATTATGTCCTGCTGTCCACTGTCCTCTCAACACACCAATCCTTATGTCCTCCTGGCTACTGTCCTCTCAACACACCAGTCTTATGTCCTGCTGTCCACTGTCCT
>NW_022265386.1:0-14094 GCF_002021735.2 Oncorhynchus kisutch
AAGGGAGAGAGGAAGAGAGAGACAGAGAAAGGGAGAGAGAGAAGCAGAGAGTGGGGCAGAGAGGAAGAGAGAGACAGAAAGAGGAGAGAGAGAAACAAGAGTGGGGCAGAGAGGAAGAAGAGACAGAGAAATGGAGAGAGAGAAGACAGAGAAAGGGAGAGAGAGAAACAGAGAGTGGGGCAGAGAGGAGAGAGAGACAGAGAAAGGGAGAGAGAGAAACAGAGAGTGGGGCAGAGAGGAAGAGAGAGACAGAGAAGGGAGAGAGAGAAACAGAGAGTGGGGCAGAGAGGAAGAGAGAGACAGAGAAAGGGGAGAGAGAGAAACTAGAGAGTGGGCAGAGAGGAAGAGAGAGGCAGAGAAAAGGAGAGAGAGAAACAGAGAGTGGGGCAGAGAGGAAGAGAGACAGAGAAAGGGAGAGAGAGAAACAGAGAGTGGAGCAGAGAGGAAGAGAGAAGAGAAAGAGAGAGAGAAACAGAGAGTGGGGCAGAGAGGAAGAGAGAGACAGAGAAAGGGAGAGAGAGAAACAGAGAGTGGAGCAGAGAGAAAGAGAGAGACAGAGAAAGGGAGGAGAGAGAACCAGAGAGTGGGGCAGAGAGGAAGAGAGACAGAGAAAGGAGAGAGAGAAACAGAGAGTGGGGCAGAGAGGAAGAGAGAGACAGAGAAAGGGAGAGAAGAGAAACAGAGAGTGGGGAGCAGAGAGAGAAGAGAGACAGAGAAAGGTATGAGAGAGACACAAGAGAAAGGAGAGAGAGAAACAGAGAGTGGGGCAGAGAGGAAGAGAGAGACAGAGAAGGGAGAGAGAGAAACAGAGAGTGGGGCAGAGAGGAAGAGAGAGACAGAGAAATGGGGAGAGAGGAGAAACAGAGAAAGGGAGAGAGAGAAACAGAGAGTGGGGCAGAGAGGAAGAGAGAGACAGAGAAAGGGAGAGAGAGGACAAGAGAAAGGGAGAGAGAGAACAGAGAGTGGGGCAGAGAGAAGAGAGAGACAGAGAAAAGGGAGGTAGAGAGAAACAGAGAGTGGGGCAGAGAGGAAGAGAGAGACAGAGAAAGGGAGAGAGAAAACAGAGAGTGGGGGCAGAGAGGAAGAGAGAGACAGAGAAGGGGAGAGAGAGAAACAGAGAAGGGAGAGAGAAGAGAGAGACAGAGAAGGGAGAGAGAGAAGCAGAGAGTGGGGCAGAGAGGAAGAGAGAGACAGAAAAGGAGAGAGAGAAAAAGAAGTGGGGCAGAGAGGAAGAGAGAGACAGAGAAAGGAGAGAGAGAAAAGAGAAAGGGAGAGAGAGAAACAGAGAGTGGGCAGAGAGGAAGAGAGAGACAGAGAAAGGGAGAGAGAGAAACAGAGAGTGGGGCAGAGAGGAAGAGAGAGACAGAGAAAGGGAGAGAGAGAAACAGAGAGTGGAGCAGAGAGGAAGAGAGAGACAGAGAAAGGGAGAGAGAGAAACAGAGAGTGGGGCAGAGAGGAAGAGAGAGGCAGAGAAAGGGAGAGAGAAAACAGAGAGTGGGGCAGAGAGGAAGAGAGGACAGAGAAAGGGAGAAGAGAAACAGAGAGTGGAGCAGAGAGGAAGAGAGAGAGAGAAAGGGAGAGAGAGAAACAGAGAGTGGGCAGAGAGGAAGAGAGAGACAGAGAGGAGAGAGAGAAACAGAGAGTGGAAGCAGAGAGAAGAGAGAGCGAGAAAGGGAGAGAGAGAAACAGAGAGTGGGGCAGAGAGGAAGAGAGAGACAGAGAAGGGAGAGAGAGAAACAGAGAGTGGGGCAGAGAGGAAGAGAGAGACAGAGAAGGGAGAGAGAGAAACAGAGAGTGGAGCAGAGAGGAAGAGAGAGAGAAGGGAGAGAGAGAAACAGAGAGTGGGGCAGAGAGGAAAGAGAGACAGAGAAAGGGAGAGAGAAACAGAGAGTGGGGCAGAGAGGAAGAGAGAGACAGAGAAAGGGAGAGAGAGAAACAGAGAAAGGGAGAGAGAGAACAGAGAGTGGGGCAGAGAGGAAGAGAGAGACAGAGAAAGGGAGAGAGAAACCAGAGAGAGAAACAGAGAGTGGGGCAGAGAGAAGAGAGAGACAGAGAAAGGGAGAGAGAGAAACAGAGAGTGGGGCAGAGAGAAGAGAGAGACAGAGAAAGGGAGAGAGAGAAACAGAGAGTGGGGCAGAGAGAAACAGAGAGTGGGCAGAGAGGAAGAGAGAGACAGAGAAGGGAGAGAGAGAAACAGAGAAAGGGAGAGAGAGAACAGAGGGTGGGGCAGAGAGGAAAGAGAGACAGAGAAAGGGAGAGAGAGAAACAGAGAGTGGGGCAGAGAGGAAGAGAGAGACAGAGAAAGGGAGAGAGAGAAACAGAGAGTGGGGCAGAGAGGAATAGAGAGACAGAAGAAAGGGAGAGAGAGAAACAGAGAGTGGGGCAGAGAGGAGAGAGAGACAGAGAAAGGGAGAGAGAGAAACAGAGAAAGGGAGAGAGAGAAACAGAGATTGGGGCAGAGAGAAAGAGAGAGACAGTAAAGGGAGAGAGAGAAACAGAGAAAGGGAGAGAGAGAAACAGAGAGTGAGCAGAGAGGAAGAGAGAGACAGAGAAAGGGAGAGAGAGAAACAGAGAGTGGGGCAGAGAGGAAGAGAGAGAGAGAAAGGGAGAGAGAGAAACAGAGAGTGGAGCAGAGAGGAAGAGAGAGACAGAGAAAGGAGAGAGAAAACAGAGAGTGGGGCAGAGAGGAAGAGAGAGACAGAGAAAGGGAGAGAGAGAACAGAGAGTGGGGCAGAGAGGAAGAGAGAGACAGAGAAAGGAGAGAGAGAAACAGAGAGTGGGGCAGAGAGGAAGAGAGAGACAGAGAAAGGGAGAGAGAGAAACAGAGAAAGGGAGAGAGAGAACAGAGAGTGGGCAGAGAGGAAGAGAGAGACAGAGAAAGGGAGAGAGAGAAAACAGAGAGTGGAGCAGAGAGGAAGAGAGAGACAGAGAAAGGGGAGAGAGAAACAGAGAGTGGGGCAGAGAGGAAGAGAGACAGAGAAAGGGAGAGAGAGAAACAGAGAGTGGGGCAGAGAGGAAGAGAGACAGAGAGAGGGAGAGAGAGAAACAGAGAGTGGGGCAGAGAGAAGAGAGAAACAGAGAAGGAGAGACACAGGGGACGGGTAAAAGAGAGTAAATATGTAAATAATAAGGGGTTCAAGGCTATTTAAGCACTGTTTTGGATTGAATTTGGTTATATGTTCAAGGCTATTTAAGCACTGTTTTGGAGGGGTGGAGACAAGCACAAAGACAGGTGAAACAGATCAGGGTGTGACAGTTCAGGATATATACAGTGGCGTGAAAAAGCATTTGCCTCCTTTCTGATTTTTTCTATATTTTTGCATATTTTTGAAATGTGGCCCACTCTTGCATACATAACTCCTTTAACTCAGCAACATTTGCATGTTTTCAAGCACGAACTGCTGGTTTCAAGTCCTACCATCTCAATTGGGATTAGGTCTCAAAACTTCACATTGGTTGATTTTTAACATGCCTCAGGACCTGGACCACTTGCCTTAATAGAAGGAAGCTTGAATTCTGCTCTGTATCAGAGAATTCTACAGGGGAATATCAGGCCACCCATCTGTGAACCAGAGCTGAAGTGCAGCTGGGTCATGCAGCAAGACAACGATCCAAAACACACAATCAAGTCTACATGAAATGGCTAAAAAGCAACAAATTTGAAGGTTAGAATGGCCTAGTCAAAGTCCAGATCTAATCCCAATTGAGATGTTGAGCTAGGACTTGAACGAGCAGCTTGAAAACCTACCAATCTTGCTGCGTTAAAGCAGTTCTGCATGAAAGAGTAGGACTAAAGTCCTACAACAACTGCAGGGAGCGTTTGGTTGCAGTCATTGCAGCTGAAGGTGGCATATTCAGTTATTCAGTGTAAGAGGGCAATTACTTTTTTCCCACAGGGGCATTGGCTGTTGCATAACTTTGGTAATAAAATAAATATGCAAAACTAGAGACAATTAGACAAATAATTTTTCCCAGCACTGTATATTTATGTGTAGAGTAGCGAGTCAGTGATATGTAGTATTACTATATTATAAACCTAGTAGTTTGGATCCTGGATGCTGATTGGCTGAAACAACATTCCAAGCGTGTATATATAAAACGGTATACCACAGGTATGACCAGCCAGATCACCTGTGATACAAGTCAGTATCCATGTCTGAGGACATCAGGAGATGATAAACCAGCCACTAGGGGCAACAGTGAGCCACAGTACCTTCAAGTAGGTTTCGGTTTACTAAGGCATTGTGGACGGAGATGGCAGATGAGTGTAAACATCTGCCTCAGATTCACAAGTTCAAATCCAGTGATAGAAAGCAGTTTTTTAATATTATTAGTTTTCAGCCCAAACCTTAACCCTTACCTTAACCATTCAGACTTAATGCCTAACCTTAACCCTTACCTTAACCATTCAGACTTAATGCCTAACCTTAACCCTTACCTTAACCATTCAGACTTAATGCCTAACCTTAACCCTTACCTTAACCATTCAGACTTAATGCCTAACCTTAACCCTTACCTTAACCATTCAGACTTAATGCCTAACCTTAACCCTTACCTTAACCATTCAGACTTAATGCCTAACCTTAACCCTTACCTTAACCATTCAGCCTATCCCAAACCTTAACCCTTACCTTAACCATTCAGACTTAATGCCTAACCTTAACCCTTACCTTAACCATTCAGCCTATCCCAAACCTTAACCCTTACCTTAACCATTCAGCCTATCCCAAACCTTAACCCTTACCTTAACCATTCAGACTTAATGCCTAACCGTAACCCTTACCTTAACCATTCAGCCTATCCCAAACCTTAACCATTCAGCCTATCCCAAACCTTAACCCTTACCTTAACCATTCAGCCTATCCCAAACCTTAACCCTTACCTTAACCATTCAGACTTAATGCCTAACCTTAACCCTTACCTTAACCATTCAGCCTATCCCAAACCTTAACCCTTACCTTAACCATTCAGCCTATCCCAAACCTTAACCCTTACCTTAACCATTCAGCCTATCCCAAACCTTAACCCTTACCTTAACCATTCAGCCTATCCCAAACCTTAACCCTTACCTTAACCATTCAGCCTATCCCAAACCTTAACCCTTACCTTAACCATTCAGCCTATCCCAAACCTTAACCCTTACCTTAACCATTCAGCCTATCCCAAACCTTAACCCTTACCTTAACCATTCAGCCTATCCCAAACCTTAACCCTTACCTTAACCATTCAGCCTATCCCAAACCTTAACCCTTACCTTAACCATTCAGCCTATCCCAAACCTTAACCCTTACCTTAACCATTCAGCCTATCCCAAACCTTAACCCTTACCTTAACCATTCAGACTTAATGCCTAACCTTAACCCTTACCTTAACCATTCAGACTTAATGCCTAACCTTAACCCTTACCTTAACCATTCAGACTTAATGCCTAACCTTAACCCTTACCTTAACCATTCAGACTTAATGCCTAACCTTAACCCTTACCTTAACCATGCAGACTTAATGCCTAACCTTAACCCTTACCTTAACCATTCAGACTTAATGCCTAACCTTAACCCTTACCTTAACCATTCAGACTTACTGCCTAACCTTAACCCTTACCTTAACCATTCAGACTTAATGCCTAACCTTAACCCTTACCTTAACCATTCAGACTTAATGCCTAACCTTAACCCTTACCTTAACCATTCAGACTTAATGCCTAACCTTAACCCTTACCTTAACCATTCAGCCTATCCCAAACCTTAACCCTTACCTTAACCATTCAGCCTATCCCAAACCTTAACCCTTACCTTAACCATTCAGCCTATCCCAAACCTTAACCCTTACCTTAACCATTCAGCCTATCCCAAACCTTAACCCTTACCTTAACCATTCAGCCTATCCCAAACCTTAACCCTTACCTTAACCATTCAGCCTATCCCAAACCTTAACCCTTACCTTAACCATTCAGCCTATCCCAAACCTTAACCCTTACCTTAACCATTCAGCCTATCCCAAACCTTAACCCTTACCTTAACCATTCAGCCTATCCCAAACCTTAACCCTTACCTTAACCATTCAGCCTATCCCAAACCTTAACCCTTACCTTAACCATTCAGCATATCCCAAACCTTAACCCTTACCTTAACCATTCAGACTTAATGCCTAACCTTAACCCTTACCTTAACCATTCAGACTTAATGCCTAACCTTAACCCTTACCTTAACCATTCAGACTTAATGCCTAACCTTAACCCTTACCTTAACCATTCAGACTTAATGCCTAACCTTAACCCTTACCTTAACCATTCAGACTTAATGCCTAACCTTAACCCTTACCATAACCATTCAGACTTAATGCCTAACCTTAACCCTTACCTTAACCATTCAGACTTAATGCCTAACCTTAACCCTTACCTTAACCATTCAGCCTATCCCAAACCTTAACCCTTACCTTAACCATTCAGCCTATCCCAAACCTTAACCCTTACCTTAACCATTCAGCCTATCCCAAACCTTAACCCTTACCTTAACCATTCAGCCCTATCCCAAACCTTAACCCTACCTTAACCATTCAGCCTATCCCACCTTAACCCGTACCTTAACATTCAGCCTAGCCCAAAACCTTAACCCTTACCTACATTCAGCCTATCCCAAACCTTAACCCTTACCTTAACCATTCAGCCTATCCCAAACCTTAACCCTTACCTTAACCATTCAGCCTATCCCAAACCTTACCCTTACCTTAACCATTCAGCCTATCCCAAACCTTAACCCTTACCTTAACCATTCAGCCCTATCCCAAACCTTAACCCTTACCTTTTATTTATTTACCTTTATTTAACCAGGTAGGCAAGTGAGAACAAGTTCTCATTTTACAATTGCGACCTGGCCAAGATAAAGCAAGCAGTTCGACAGATAAAAACGACACAGAGTTACACATGGAGTAAAAAACAAACATACAGTCAATAATGCAGTATAAACAAGTCTATATACAATGTGAGCAAATGACGGTGAGAAGGGAGGTAAAGGCAAAAAGGGCCATGATGGCAAAGTAAATACAATATAGCAAGTAAAATACTGGAATGGTAGTTTTGCAATGGAAGAATGTGCAAAGTAGAAATAAAAAATAATGGGGTGCAAAGGAGCAAAATAAATAAATAAATTACAATTAAATACAGTTGGGAAAGAGGTAGTTGTTTGGGCTAAATTATAGGTGGGCTATGTACAGGTGCAGTAATCTGTGAGCTGCTCTGACAGTTGGTGCTTAAAGCTAGTGAGGGAGATAAGTGTTTCCAGTTTCAGAGATTTTTGTAGTTCGTTCCAGTCATTGGCAGCAGAGAACTGGAAGGAGAGGCGGCCAAAGAAAGAATTGGTTTTGGGGGTGACTAGAGAGATATACCTGCTGGAGCGTGTGCTACAGGTGGGAGATGCTATGGTGACCAGCGAGCTGAGATAAGGGGGGACTTTACCTAGCAGGGTCTTGTAGATGACATGGAGCCAGTTGGTTTGGCGACGAGTATGAAGCGAGGGCCAGCCAACGAGAGCGTACAGGTCGCAATGGTGGGTAGTATATGGGGCTTTGGTGATAAAACGGATTGCACTGTGATAGACTGCATCCAATTTGTTGAGTAGGGTATTGGAGGCTATTTTGTAAATGACATCGCCAAAGTCGAGGATTGGTAGGATGGTCAGTTTTACAAGGGTATGTTTGGCAGCATGAGTGAAGGATGCTTTGTTGCGAAATAGGAAGCCAATTCTAGATTTAACTTTGGATTGGAGATGTTTGATATGGGTCTGGAAGGAGAGTTTACAGTCTAACCAGACACCTAAGTATTTGTAGTTGTCCACGTATTCTAAGTCAGAGCCGTCCAGAGTAGTGATGTTGGACAGGCGGGTAGGTGCAGGTAGCGATCGGTTGAAGAGCATGCATTTAGTTTTACTTGTATTTAAGAGCAATTGGAGGCCACGGAAGGAGAGTTGTATGGCATTGAAGCTTGCCTGGAGGGTTGTTAACACAGTGTCCAAAGAAGGGCCGGAAGTATACAGAATGGTTACCTTAACCATTCAGCCTATCCCAAACCTTAACCCTTACCTTAACCATTCAGACTTAATGCCTAACCTTAACCCTTACCTTAACCATTCAGACTTAATGCCTAACCTTAACCCTTACCTTAACCATTCAGACTTAATGCCTAACCTTAACCCTTACCTTAACCATTCAGACTTAATGCCTAACCTTAACCCTTACCTTAACCATGCAGACTTAATGCCTAACCTTAACCCTTACCTTAACCATTCAGACTTAATGCCTAACCTTAACCCTTACCTTAACCATTCAGACTTAATGCCTAACCTTAACCCTTACCTTAACCATTCAGACTTAATGCCTAACCTTAACCCTTACCTTAACCATTCAGACTTAATGCCTAACCTTAACCCTTACCTTAACCATTCAGACTTAATGCCTAACCTTAACCCTTACCTTAACTATTCAGACTTAATGCCTAACCTTAACCCTTACCTTAACCATTCAGACTTAATGCCTAACCTTAACCCTTACCTTAACCATTCAGACTTAATGCCTAACCTTAACCCTTACCTTAACCATTCAGACTTAATGCCTAACCAGAATCATTTTGGAGATAATGCCTAAACTTAACCATAGAATAGTGACTTGTATCACGGGTGACCTGGCTGCGCACACACACACACACAGTCTTCATCCACAAACACCCACATACACACACACAGTCTTCATCCACACACACACACATACACACAGTCTTGATCCACACACACACACATACACACAGTCTTCATCCACACACACACACATACACACAGTCTTCATCCACACACACACACGCATACACACAGTCTTCATCCACACACACGCATACACACACACACAGTCTTAGTCTACACACACACAAACACACACACACACACCACACACACACACACACACACACCACACACACACACACACACACACACACACACACACACACACACACACACACACACACACACACACACACACACACACACACACACACATCTGGGATTGTAATATCCACTGCCACATACAGTGAGGATGATCCAGTAAATGTGTGTTGGTGATATTTCACACTCTTAACACTTTACTTTAGCCACAGCATGCTGCACTGCAGGTAGTCTGAACATTGTGCAGTGCACAATGTCACACACCAACGAATGAACAGAACACAAGTGCAATGGTGCAGAAAAACACACACACACTCAGAGTGCTTGTGTGACAGCCTGTGTGTCCATCCATACACCATTAGAGAGAGTCTGACACGTTTCCGTACACCATTGGACAGAATCTGACACGTTTCCATACACCATTGGACTGAATCTGATGCTGCTCCATACACCATTAGAGAGAGTCTGACACGGCTCCATACACCATTAGAGAGAGTCTGACACGGCTCCATACACCATTGGACAGAATCTGACACGTTTCCATACACCATTTGACAGAATCTGACATGGCTCCATACACCACTGGACAGAATCTGATGCTGCTCCATACACCACTGGAGAGAGTCTGATGCTGCTCCATACACCACTGGAGAGAGTCTGATGCTGCTCCATACACCACTCAAATCAAATCAAATCAAATCAAATGTTATTTGTCACATACACATGGTTAGCAGATGTTAATGCGAGTGTAGCGAAATGCTTGTGCTTCTAGTTCCGACAATGCAGTAATAACGAACAAGTAATCTAACTAACAATTCCAAAAAAACTACTGTCTTATACACAGTGTAAGGGGATAAAGAATATGTACATAAGGATATATGAATGAGTGATGGTACAGAGCAGCATAGGCAAGATACAGTAGATGATATCGAGTACAGTATAACATATGAGATGAGTATGTAAACAAAGTGGCATAGTTAAAGTGGCTAGTGATACATGTATTACATAAGGATGCAGTCGATGATATAGAGTACAGTATATACGTATGCATATGAGATGAATAATGTAGGGTAAGTAACATTATATAAGGTAGCATTGTTTAAAGTGGCTAGTGATATATTTACATCATTTCCCATCAATTCCCATTATTAAAGTGGCTGGAGTTGAGTCAGTGTCATTGACAGTGTGTTGGCAGCAGCCACTCAATGTTAGTGGTGGCTGTTTAACAGTCTGATGGCCTTGAGATAGAAGCTGTTTTTCAGTCTCTCGGTCCCAGCTTTGATGCACCTGTACTGACCTCGCCTTCTGGATGACAGCGGGGTGAACAGGCAGTGGCTCGGGTGGTTGATGTCCTTGATGATCTTTATGGCCTTCCTGTAGCATCGGGTGGTGTAGGTGTCCTGGAGGGCAGGTAGTTTGCCCCCGGTGATGCGTTGTGCAGACCTCACTACCCTCTGGAGAGCCTTACGGTTGAGGGCGGTGCAGTTGCCATACCAGGCGGTGATACAGCCCGCCAGGATGCTCTCGATTGTGCATCTGTAGAAGTTTGTGAGTGCTTTTGGTGACAAGCCGAATTTCTTCAGCCTCCTGAGGTTGAAGAGGCGCTGCTGCGCCTTCTTCACGATGCTGTCTGTGTGAGTGGACCAATTCAGTTTGTCTGTGATGTGTATGCCAAGGAACTTAAAACTTGCTACCCTCTCCACTACTGTTCCATCGATGTGGATAGGGGGGTGTTCCCTCTGCTGTTTCCTGAAGTCCACAATCATCTCCTTAGTTTTGTTGACGTTGAGTGTGAGGTTATTTTCCTGACACCACACTCCGAGGGCCCTCACCTCCTCCCTGTAGGCCGTCTCGTCGTTGTTGGTAATCAAGCCTACCACTGTTGTGTCGTCCGCAAACTTGATGATTGAGTTGGAGGCGTGCGTGGCCACGCAGTCGTGGGTAAACAGGGAGTACAGGAGAGGGCTCAGAACGCACCCTTGTGGGGCCCCAGTGTTGAGGATCAGCGGGGAGGAGATGTTGTTGCCTACCCTCACCACCTGGGGGCGGCCCGTCAGGAAGTCCAGTACCCAGTTGCACAGGGCGGGGTCGAGACCCAGGGTCTCGAGCTTGATGACGAGCTTGGAGGGTACTATGGTGTTGAATGCCGAGCTGTAGTCGATGAACAGCATTCTCACATAGGTATTCCTCTTGTCCAGATGGGTTAGGGCAGTGTGCAGTGTGGTTGAGATTGCATCGTCTGTGGACCTATTTGGGCGGTAAGCAAATTGGAGTGGGTCTAGGGTGTCAGGTAGGGTGGAGGTGATATGGTCCTTGACTAGTCTCTCAAAGCACTTCATGATGACGGATGTGAGTGCTACGGGGCGGTAGTCGTTTAGCTCAGTTACCTTAGCTTTCTTGGGAACAGGAACAATGGTGGCCCTCTTGAAGCATGTGGGAACAGCAGACTGGTATAGGGATTGATTGAATATGTCCGTAAACACACCGGCCAGCTGGTCTGCGCATGCTCTGAGGGCGCGGCTGGGGATGCCGTCTGGGCCTGCAGCCTTGCGAGGGTTAACACGTTTAAATGTCTTACTCACCTCGGCTGCAGTGAAGGAGAGGCCGCATGTTTTCGTTGCAGGCCGTGTCAGTGGCACTGTATTGTCCTCAAAGCGGGCAAAAAAGTTATTTAGTCTGCCTGGGAGCAAGACATCCTGGTCCGTGACTGGGCTGGATTTCTTCCTGTAGTCCGTGATTGACTGTAGACCCTGCCACATGCCTCTTGTGTCTGAGCCGTTGAATTGAGATTCTACTTTGTCTCTGTACTGGCGCTTAGCTTGTTTGATAGCCTTGCGGAGGGAATAGCTGCACTGTTTGTATTCGGTCATGTTACCAGACACCTTGCCCTGATTAAAAGCAGTGGTTCGCGCTTTCAGTTTCACACGAATGCTGCCATCAATCCACGGTTTCTGGTTAGGGAATGTTTTAATCGTTGCTATGGGAACGACATCTTCAACGCACGTTCTAATGAACTCGCACACCGAATCAGCGTATTCGTCAATGTTGTTATCTGACGCAATACGAAACATCTCCCAGTCCACGTGATGGAAGCAGTCTTGGAGTGTGGAGTCAGCTTGGTCGGACCAGCGTTGGACAGACCTCAGCGTGGGAGCTTCTTGTTTTAGTTTCTGTCTGTAGGCAGGGATCAACAAAATGGAGTCGTGGTCAGCTTTTCCGAAAGGGGGGCGGGGCAGGGCCTTATATGCGTCGCGGAAGTTAGAGTAACAATGATCCAAGGTCTTTCCACCCCTGGTTGTGCAATCGATATGCTGATAAAATTTAGGGAGTCTTGTTTTCAGATTAGCCTTGTTAAAATCCCCAGAATGCATCCTCCGGATAAATTGTTTCCAGTTTGCAGAGAGTTAAATAAAGTTCGTTCAGAGCCATCGATGTGTCTGCTTGGGGGGGGATATATACGGCTGTGATTATAATCGAAGAGAATTCTCTTGGCAGATAATGCGGTCTACATTTGATTGTGAGGAATTCTAAATCAGGTGAACAGAAGGATTTGAGTTCCTGTATGTTTCTTTCATCACACCATGTCACGTTGGCCATAAGGCATACGCCCCCACCCCTCTTCTTACCAGAAAGATGTTTGTTTCTGTCGGCGCGATGCGTGGAGAAACCCGTTGGCTGCACCACTTCGGATAGCGTCTCTCCGGTGAGCCATGTTTCCGTGAAGCAGAGAACGTTACAGTCTCTGATGTCCCTCTGGAATGCTACCCTTGCTCGGATTTCATCAACCTTGTTGTCAAGAGACTGGATATTGGCAAGAAGAATGCTAGGGAGTGGTGCACGGTGTGCCCGTCTCCGGAGTCTGACCAGAAGACCGCCTCGTTTCCCTCTCTTTCGGAGTCGTTTTTTTGGGTCGCTGCATAGGATCTGCTCCGTTGTACTGTTTGTAAGGCAGAACACAGGATCCGCGTCGCGAAAAACATATTCTTGGTCGTACTGATGGTGAGTTGACGCTGATCTTATATTCAGTAGTTCTTCTCGACTGTATGTAATGAAACCTAAGATGACCTGGGGTACTAATGTAAGAAATAACACGTAAAAAAACAAAAAACTGCATAGTTTCCTAGGAACGTGAAGCGAGGCGGCCATCTCTGTCGGCGCCGGAAGTTAATGGAGAGAGAGAGTGGACTGGAGAGAGTCTGATGCTGCTCCATACACCACTGGAGAGAGTCTGATGCTGCTCCGACCCAAAACGACAAGTACTTCTTTAGCCCCAGGACACACTTCCAATTCATTATCTCTGTCTGCCCAAACAACATCTGTGAAAGGGAGAAGAGGGAGGAGAAGGAGAGAGAGAGAAGGATAGGGGGTGGAGAAGAAGGAAAGATACAGGGAAAATATATATAGAGAGTAAAGGAGGTAGAGGGAGATGAGAGGGGGTGGAGAAGAGGAAGAGATAGACAGAGCAATATATAGAGAGAGAGAAGGAGGGGAGAGCGGGGAGAGAAAAAGAGAAAGAGGAGAGAGAGAGAGAGTGGAGTGGAGAAGAGGTACAGGGAACATAAATGTATATCGAGGAGAGAAGGCAGGAGAGAGAGGGAAATAGAAAGAAAGAAAGAGAGAGAGTGCTGTCTTTGTGCGTAATCTGTTGGTGTTGTGGATCTGTTAGAGTAGAGAGTCCAGTTTCACTGAGGAAGCATTTACAGTAGTGGACACACGCTAGGAGACAAACGCACCTAGGAGACACACACACGCTAGGATGCACACACACCCTAGGAGACAAACACACACACTAGTATACACAGACACCCTAGGAGACACACACACACGCTAGGAGACAAACGCACCCTAGGAGACACACACACACGCTAGGATGCCACAACACACCTAGGAGACACACACACATGCTAGGATGCACACACACCCTAGGAGGACACACACACACACACACACTAGTATACACACACACCTAGGAGACACACTCACATGCTAGGAGACAAAACGCACCCTAGGATGCACACACACCCTAGGAGACACACACACACCTAGGATGCACACACACCTAGGAGGCACACACACACGCTAGGATGCACACGCACCCTAGGAGACACACACACCTAGGAGACAAATGCACCTAGGAGACACACACACACGCTAGGATGCACAC
>NW_022265387.1:0-14190 GCF_002021735.2 Oncorhynchus kisutch
TTGAAATCAGAAATAACCACTTTTCCATAAACAAGGTCTAAATCATGTTTGGTTGCTCTCTGGATACAATGTTTTTAACAGAACTGTTCAACTCGATGAATAGGAACACTGTAACAATTTTCTGCAAGTTTGCAGCATTGAAATACAGAAATAACCACTTTTCCATAAACAAGGTCTAAATCATGTTGGTTGTCTCTCTGGATACAATTTTTTTAACAAACTGTTCAAACTCGATGAATAGGAATACTGTGGACAATTTTCTGCAGTTGCAGCATTGAAATACAGAAATACCCCTTTCCATAAACAAGGTCTAAATCATGTTTGATTCACTCTGGATACATGTTTTTTAATCAAACTGTTCAAACTCGATGAATAGGAACACTGTGGACAATTTCTGCAAGTTGCAGCATTGAAATACAGAAATAACCACTTTTCCATAAACAAGGTCTAAATCATGTTTGGTTGCACTCTGAAGTACATTGTTTACAGAACTGTTCAAACTCGATGATAGGAACTGTGGACATTTCTGCAAGTTGCAGCATTGAAATACAGAAATAACCACTTTTCCATAAACAGGTCTAAATCATGTTTGGTTGCACTCTGGAAGTACATTCTTTACAGAACTGTTCAAACTCGATGAATAGGAACACTAATGGAAATTTTTCAGCAAGTTGCAGCATTGAAATACAGAAATAACCACTTTTCCATAACAAGGTCTAAATCATGTTGGTTGTACTCTGGAAGTTACATTGTTTACAGAACTGTTCAAACTCGATGAATAGGAATACTGTGGACATTTTCTGCAAGTTGCAGCATTGAAATACAGAAATAACCACTTTTCCATAAACAAGGTCTAAATCGTGTTTGGTTGCTCTCTGGATACAATGTTTTAAACATAACTGTTCAAACTCGATGAATAGGAACACTGTAGACAATTTTCTGCAAGTTGCAGCATTGAATACAGAAATAACCACTTTTTCCATAAACAAGGTCTAAATCATGTTTGTTGCACTCTGGAAGTACATTGTTTACAGAACTGTTCAAACTCGATGAATAGGAATACTGTGGACAATTTTCTGCAAGTTGCAGCATTGAAATACAGAAATAACCACTTTTCCATAAACAAGGTCTAAATCAGGTTTGGTTGTACTCTGGAAAGTACATTGTTTACAGAACTGTTCAAACTCGATGAATAGGAATACTGTGGACAATTTTTTCTGCAAGTTGCAGCATTGAATACAGAAATACCACTTTTCCATAAACAAGGTCTAAATCATGTTTGGTGTACTCTGGAAGTACATTGTTTACAGAACTGTTCAAACTCGATGAATAGGAATACTGTGGACAATTTTCCTGCAAGTTGCAGCATTGAAATACAGAAATAACCACTTTTCCATAACCAGGTCTAAATCATGTTTGGTTGCACTCTGGATACATCTTTTAAACAGAACTGTTCAAACTCGATGAATAGGAACACTTTGGACATTTTCTGCAAGTTGCAGCATTGAAATACGAAATAAACACTTTTCCATAACAAGGTCTAATCATGTTGGTTGTACTCTGGAAGGTACATTGTTTACAGAACTGTCAAAACTCGATGAATAGGGAATACTGTGGACAATTTTCTGCAAGTTGCAGCATTGAGAATACAGAAATAACCACTTTCCCATAAACAAGGTCTAAAATCATGTTTGATGCACTCTGATACAATGTTTTAAACATAGCTGTTCAAACTCGATGAATAGGAACACTGGTGGACAATTGGCTGCAAGTTGCGCATTGAATACAAGAAATAACCACTTTTCCATAAACAGGTCTAAATCATGTTTTGGTTGTACTCTGGAAGTACATTGTTTTACAGACACTGTTCAAACTCGATGAATAGGAATACTGTGGACAATTTTCTGCAAGTTGCAGCATTGAAATACAGAAATAACCACTTTTCCATAAACAAGGTCTAAAATCATGTTTGATGCACTCTGGATACAATGTTTTAAACATAGCTGTTCAAACTCGATGAATAGGAACACTGTGGACAATTTTCTGCAAGTTGCAGCGTTGAAATACAGAAATAACCACTTTTCCATAAACAAGGTCTAAATCATGTTTGGTTGCACTCTGGAAGTACATTCTTTACAGAACGTTCAAACTCGATGAATAGGAACACTTTGGACAATTTTCTGCAAGTTGCAGCATTGAAATACAGAAATAACCACTTTTCCATAAACAAGGTCTAAATCATGTTTGGTTGTACTCTGGAAGTACATTGTTTACAGAACTGTTCAAACTCGATGAATAGGAATACTGTGGACAATTTTCTGCAAGTCAAATCAAATCAAATCAAATTTATTTATATAGCCCTTCGTACATCAGCTGATATCTCAAAGTGCTGTACAGAAACCCAGCCTAAAACCCCAAACAGCAAGCAATGCAGGTGAGAGAAGCACGGTGGCTAGGAAAAACTCCCTAGAAAGGCCAATACCTAGGAAGAAACCTAGAGAGGAACCAGGCTATGTGGGGTGGCCAGTCCTCTTCTGGCTGTGCCGGGTGGAGATTATAACAGAACATGGTCAAGATGTTCAATGTTCATAAATGACCAGCATGGTCGAATAATAATAAGGCAGAACAGTTGAAACTAGAGCAGCAGCACAGTCAGGTGGAAGTTGAAACTGGAGCAGCAGCATGGCCAGGTAGACTGGGGACAGCAAGGAGTCATCATGTCAGGTAGTCCTGGGGCATGGTCCTGCTGCAAGTTGCAGCATTGAAATACAGAAATTGCAGCATTGAAATACAGAAATAACCACTTTTCCATAAACAAGGTCTAAATCGTGTTTGGTTGCTCTCTGGATACAATGTTTTAAACATAACTGTTCAAACTCGATGAATAGGAACACTGTAGACAATTTTCTGCAAGTTGCAGCATTGAAATACAGAAATAACCACTTTTCCATAAACAAGGTCTAAATCATGTTTGGTTGCTCTCTGGATACAATGTTTTAAACATAACTGTTCAAACTCGATGAATAGGAACACTGTGGACAATTTTCTGCAAGTTGCAGCATTGAAATACAGAAATAACCACTTTTCCATAAACAAGGTCTAAAATCATTTTGATGCACTCTGGATACAATGTTTTAATCATAACTGTTCAAACTTGATGAATAGGAACACTGTGGACAATTTTCTGCAAGTTGCAGCGTTGAAATACAGAAATAACCACTTTTCCATAAACAAGGTCTAAATCATGTTTGGTTGCACTCTGGAAGTACATTCTTTACAGAACTGTTCAAACTCGATGAATAGGAACACTGTGGACAATTTGCTGCAAGTTGCAGCATTGAAATACAGAAATAACCACTTTCCATAAACAAGGTCTAAATCATGTTTGGTTGCACTCTGGAAGTACATTCTTTACAGAACTGTTCAAACTCGATGAATAGGAACACTAATGGAAATTTTTCAGCAAGTTGCAGCATTGAAATACAGAAATAACCACTTTTCCATAAACAAGGTCTAAATCATGTTTGGTTGTACTCTGGAAGTACATTGTTTACAGAACTGTTCAAACTCGATGAATAGGAATACTGTGGACAATTTTCTGCAAGTTGCAGCATTGAAATACAGAAATAACCACTTTTCCATAAACAAGGTCTAAATCGTGTTTGGTTGCTCTCTGGATACAATGTTTTAAACATAACTGTTCAAACTCGATGAATAGGAACACTGTAGACAATTTTCTGCAAGTTGCAGCATTGAAATACAGAAATAACCACTTTTCCATAAACAAGGTCTAAATCATGTTTGGTTGCACTCTGGAAGTACATTGTTTACAGAACTGTTCAAACTCGATGAATAGGAATACTGTGGACAATTTTCTGCAAGTTGCAGTATTGAAATACAGAAATAACCACTTTTCCATAAACAAGGTCTAAATCATGTTTGGTTGTACTCTGGAAGTACATTGTTTACAGAACTGTTCAAACTCGATGAATAGGAATACTGTGGACAATTTTCTGCAAGTTGCAGCATTGAAATACAGAAATAACCACTTTTCCATAAACAAGGTCTAAATCATGTTTGGTTGTACTCTGGAAGTACATTGTTTACAGAACTGTTCAAACTCGATGAATAGGAATACTGTGGACAATTTTCTGCAAGTTGCAGCATTGAAATACAGAAATAACCACTTTTCCATAAACAAGGTCTAAATCATGTTTGGTTGCACTCTGGATACAATCTTTTAAACAGAACTGTTCAAACTCGATGAATAGGAACACTTTGGACAATTTTCTGCAAGTTGCAGCATTGAAATACAGAAATAAACACTTTTCCATAAACAAGGTCTAAATCATGTTTGGTTGTACTCTGGAAGTACATTGTTTACAGAACTGTTCAAACTCGATGAATAGGAATACTGTGGACAATTTTCTGCAAGTTGCAGCATTGAAATACAGAAATAACCACTTTTCCATAAACAAGGTCTAAAATCATGTTTGATGCACTCTGGATACAATGTTTTAAACATAGCTGTTCAAACTCGATGAATAGGAACACTGTGGACAATTTTCTGCAAGTTGCAGCGTTGAAATACAGAAATAACCACTTTTCCATAAACAAGGTCTAAATCATGTTTGGTTGCACTCTGGAAGTACATTCTTTACAGAACTGTTCAAACTCGATGAATAGGAACACTTTGGACAATTTTCTGCAAGTTGCAGCATTGAAATACAGAAATAACCACTTTTCCATAAACAAGGTCTAAATCATGTTTGGTTGTACTCTGGAAGTACATTGTTTACAGAACTGTTCAAACTCGATGAATAGGAATACTGTGGACAATTTTCTGCAAGTCAAATCAAATCAAATCAAATTTATTTATATAGCCCTTCGTACATCAGCTGATATCTCAAAGTGCTGTACAGAAACCCAGCCTAAAACCCCAAACAGCAAGCAATGCAGGTGGAGAAGCACGGTGGCTAGGAAAAACTCCCTAGAAAGGCCAATACCTAGGAAGAAACCTAGAGAGGAACCAGGCTATGTGGGGTGGCCAGTCCTCTTCTGGCTGTGCCGGGTGGAGATTATAACAGAACATGGTCAAGATGTTCAATGTTCATAAATGACCAGCATGGTCGAATAATAATAAGGCAGAACAGTTGAAACTAGAGCAGCAGCACAGTCAGGTGGAAGTTGAAACTGGAGCAGCAGCATGGCCAGGTAGACTGGGGACAGCAAGGAGTCATCATGTCAGGTAGTCCTGGGGCATGGTCCTGCTGCAAGTTGCAGCATTGAAATACAGAAATTGCAGCATTGAAATACAGAAATAACCACTTTTCCATAAACAAGGTCTAAATCGTGTTTGGTTGCTCTCTGGATACAATGTTTTAAACATAACTGTTCAAACTCGATGAATAGGGAACACTGTAGACAATTTTCTGCAAGTTGCAGCATTGAAATACAGAAATAACCACTTTTCCATAAACAAGGTCTAAAATCATTTTGATGCACTCTGGATACAATGTTTTAATCATAACTGTTCAAACTTGATGAATAGGAACACTGTGGACAATTTTCTGCAAGTTGCAGCGTTGAAATACAGAAATAACCACTTTTCCATAAACAAGGTCTAAATCATGTTTGGTTGCACTCTGGAAGTACATTCTTTACAGAACTGTTCAAACTCGATGAATAGGAACACTGTGGACAATTTGCTGCAAGTTGCAGCATTGAAATACAGAAATAACCACTTTTCCATAAACAAGGTCTAAATCATGTTTGGTTGCACTCTGGAAGTACATTGTTTACAGAACTGTTCAAACTCGATGAATAGGAATACTGTGGACAATTTTCTGCAAGTTGCAGCATTGAAATACAGAAATAACCACTTTTCCATAAACAAGGTCTAAATCATGTTTGGTTGTACTCTGGAAGTACATTGTTTACAGAACTGTTCAAACTCGATGAATAGGAATACTGTGGACAATTTTCTGCAAGTTGCAGCATTGAAATACAGAAATAACCACTTTTCCATAAACAAGGTCTAAATCATGTTTGGTTGCACTCTGGATACAATCTTTTAAACAGAACTGTTCAAACTCGATGAATAGGAACACTTTGGACAATTTTCTGCAAGTTGCAGCATTGAAATACAGAAATAAACACTTTTCCATAAACAAGGTCTAAATCATGTTTGGTTGTACTCTGGAAGTACATTGTTTACAGAACTGTTCAAACTCGATGAATAGGAATACTGTGGACAATTTTCTGCAAGTTGCAGCATTGAAATACAGAAATAACCACTTTTCCATAAACAAGGTCTAAAATCATGTTTGATGCACTCTGGATACAATGTTTTAAACATAGCTGTTCAAACTCGATGAATAGGAACACTGTGGACAATTTTCTGCAAGTTGCAGCGTTGAAATACAGAAATAACCACTTTTCCATAAACAAGGTCTAAATCATGTTTGGTTGCACTCTGGAAGTACATTCTTTACAGAACTGTTCAAACTCGATGAATAGGAACACTTTGGACAATTTTCTGCAAGTTGCAGCATTGAAATACAGAAATAACCACTTTTCCATAAACAAGGTCTAAATCATGTTTGGTTGTACTCTGGAAGTACATTGTTTACAGAACTGTTCAAACTCGATGAATAGGAATACTGTGGACAATTTTCTGCAAGTCAAATCAAATCAAATCAAATTTATTTATATAGCCCTTCGTACATCAGCTGATATCTCAAAGTGCTGTACAGAAACCCAGCCTAAAACCCCAAACAGCAAGCAATGCAGGTGGAGAAGCACGGTGGCTAGGAAAAACTCCCTAGAAAGGCCAATACCTAGGAAGAAACCTAGAGAGGAACCAGGCTATGTGGGGTGGCCAGTCCTCTTCTGGCTGTGCCGGGTGGAGATTATAACAGAACATGGTCAAGATGTTCAATGTTCATAAATGACCAGCATGGTCGAATAATAATAAGGCAGAACAGTTGAAACTAGAGCAGCAGCACAGTCAGGTGGAAGTTGAAACTGGAGCAGCAGCATGGCCAGGTAGACTGGGGACAGCAAGGAGTCATCATGTCAGGTAGTCCTGGGGCATGGTCCTGCTGCAAGTTGCAGCATTGAAATACAGAAATTGCAGCATTGAAATACAGAAATAACCACTTTTCCATAAACAAGGTCTAAATCGTGTTTGGTTGCTCTCTGGATACAATGTTTTAAACATAACTGTTCAAACTCGATGAATAGGAACACTGTAGACAATTTTCTGCAAGTTGCAGCATTGAAATACAGAAATAACCACTTTTCCATAAACAAGGTCTAAATCATGTTTGGTTGCTCTCTGGATACAATGTTTTAAACATAACTGTTCAAACTCGATGAATAGGAACACTGTGGACAATTTTCTGCAAGTTGCAGCATTGAAATACAGAAATAACCACTTTTCCATAAACAAGGTCTAAAATCATTTTGATGCACTCTGGATACAATGTTTTAATCATAACTGTTCAAACTTGATGAATAGGAACACTGTGGACAATTTTCTGCAAGTTGCAGCGTTGAAATACAGAAATAACCACTTTTCCATAAACAAGGTCTAAATCATGTTTGGTTGCACTCTGGAAGTACATTCTTTACAGAACTGTTCAAACTCGATGAATAGGAACACTGTGGACAATTTGCTGCAAGTTGCAGCATTGAAATACAGAAATAACCACTTTTCCATAAACAAGGTCTAAATCATGTTTGGTTGCACTCTGGAAGTACATTCTTTACAGAACTGTTCAAACTCGATGAATAGGAACACTAATGGAAATTTTTCAGCAAGTTGCAGCATTGAAATACAGAAATAACCACTTTTCCATAAACAAGGTCTAAATCATGTTTGGTTGTACTCTGGAAGTACATTGTTTACAGAACTGTTCAAACTCGATGAATAGGAATACTGTGGACAATTTTCTGCAAGTTGCAGCATTGAAATACAGAAATAACCACTTTTCCATAAACAAGGTCTAAATCGTGTTTGGTTGCTCTCTGGATACAATGTTTTAAACATAACTGTTCAAACTCGATGAATAGGAACACTGTAGACAATTTTCTGCAAGTTGCAGCATTGAAATACAGAAATAACCACTTTTCCATAAACAAGGTCTAAATCATGTTTGGTTGCACTCTGGAAGTACATTGTTTACAGAACTGTTCAAACTCGATGAATAGGAATACTGTGGACAATTTTCTGCAAGTTGCAGCATTGAAATACAGAAATAACCACTTTTCCATAAACAAGGTCTAAATCATGTTTGGTTGTACTCTGGAAGTACATTGTTTACAGAACTGTTCAAACTCGATGAATAGGAATACTGTGGACAATTTTCTGCAAGTCAAATCAAATCAAATCAAATTTATTTATATAGCCCTTCGTACATCAGCTGATATCTCAAAGTGCTGTACAGAAACCCAGCCTAAAACCCCAAACAGCAAGCAATGCAGGTGGAGAAGCACGGTGGCTAGGAAAAACTCCCTAGAAAGGCCAATACCTAGGAAGAAACCTAGAGAGGAACCAGGCTATGTGGGGTGGCCAGTCCTCTTCTGGCTGTGCCGGGTGGAGATTATAACAGAACATGGTCAAGATGTTCAATGTTCATAAATGACCAGCATGGTCGAATAATAATAAGGCAGAACAGTTGAAACTAGAGCAGCAGCACAGTCAGGTGGAAGTTGAAACTGGAGCAGCAGCATGGCCAGGTAGACTGGGGACAGCAAGGAGTCATCATGTCAGGTAGTCCTGGGGCATGGTCCTGCTGCAAGTTGCAGCATTGAAATACAGAAATTGCAGCATTGAAATACAGAAATAACCACTTTTCCATAAACAAGGTCTAAATCGTGTTTGGTTGCTCTCTGGATACAATGTTTTAAACATAACTGTTCAAACTCGATGAATAGGAACACTGTAGACAATTTTCTGCAAGTTGCAGCATTGAAATACAGAAATAACCACTTTTCCATAAACAAGGTCTAAATCATGTTTGGTTGCTCTCTGGATACAATGTTTTAAACATAACTGTTCAAACTCGATGAATAGGAACACTGTGGACAATTTTCTGCAAGTTGCAGCATTGAAATACAGAAATAACCACTTTTCCATAAACAAGGTCTAAAATCATTTTGATGCACTCTGGATACAATGTTTTAATCATAACTGTTCAAACTTGATGAATAGGAACACTGTGGACAATTTTCTGCAAGTTGCAGCATTGAAATACAGAAATAACCACTTTTCCATAAACAAGGTCTAAATCATGTTTGGTTGTACTCTGGAAGTACATTGTTTACAGAACTGTTCAAACTCGATGAATAGGAACACTGTGGACAATTTGCTGCAAGTTGCAGCATTGAAATACAGAAATAACCACTTTTCCATAAACAAGGTCTAAATCATGTTTGGTTGCACTCTGGAAGTACATTCTTTACAGAACTGTTCAAACTCGATGAATAGGAACACTAATGGAAATTTTTCAGCAAGTTGCAGCATTGAAATACAGAAATAACCACTTTTCCATAAACAAGGTCTAAATCATGTTTGGTTGTACTCTGGAAGTACATTGTTTACAGAACTGTTCAAACTCGATGAATAGGAATACTGTGGACAATTTTCTGCAAGTTGCAGCATTGAAATACAGAAATAACCACTTTTCCATAAACAAGGTCTAAATCGTGTTTGGTTGCTCTCTGGATACAATGTTTTAAACATAACTGTTCAAACTCGATGAATAGGAACACTGTAGACAATTTTCTGCAAGTTGCAGCATTGAAATACAGAAATAACCACTTTTCCATAAACAAGGTCTAAATCATGTTTGGTTGCACTCTGGAAGTACATTGTTTACAGAACTGTTCAAACTCGATGAATAGGAATACTGTGGACAATTTTCTGCAAGTTGCAGCATTGAAATACAGAAATAACCACTTTTCCATAAACAAGGTCTAAATCATGTTTGGTTGTACTCTGGAAGTACATTGTTTACAGAACTGTTCAAACTCGATGAATAGGAATACTGTGGACAATTTTCTGCAAGTTGCAGCATTGAAATACAGAAATAACCACTTTTCCATAAACAAGGTCTAAATCATGTTTGGTTGTACTCTGGAAGTACATTGTTTACAGAACTGTTCAAACTCGATGAATAGGAATACTGTGGACAATTTTCTGCAAGTTGCAGCATTGAAATACAGAAATAACCACTTTTCCATAAACAAGGTCTAAATCATGTTTGGTTGCACTCTGGATACAATCTTTTAAACAGAACTGTTCAAACTCGATGAATAGGAACACTTTGGACAATTTTCTGCAAGTTGCAGCATTGAAATACAGAAATAAACACTTTTCCATAAACAAGGTCTAAATCATGTTTGGTTGTACTCTGGAAGTACATTGTTTACAGAACTGTTCAAACTCGATGAATAGGAATACTGTGGACAATTTTCTGCAAGTTGCAGCATTGAAATACAGAAATAACCACTTTTCCATAAACAAGGTCTAAAATCATGTTTGATGCACTCTGGATACAATGTTTTAAACATAGCTGTTCAAACTCGATGAATAGGAACACTGTGGACAATTTGCTGCAAGTTGCAGCATTGAAATACAGAAATAACCACTTTTCCATAAACAAGGTCTAAATCATGTTTGGTTGTACTCTGGAAGTACATTGTTTACAGAACTGTTCAAACTCGATGAATAGGAATACTGTGGACAATTTTCTGCAAGTTGCAGCATTGAAATACAGAAATAACCACTTTTCCATAAACAAGGTCTAAAATCATGTTTGATGCACTCTGGATACAATGTTTTAAACATAGCTGTTCAAACTCGATGAATAGGAACACTGTGGACAATTTTCTGCAAGTTGCAGCATTGAAATACAGAAATAACCACTTTTCCATAAACAAGGTCTAAATCATGTTTGGTTGCACTCTGGAAGTACATTCTTTACAGAACTGTTCAAACTCGATGAATAGGAACACTATGGACAATTTTCTGCAAGTTGCAGCATTGAAATACAGAAATAACCACTTTTCCATAAACAAGGTCTAAATCATGTTTGGTTGTACTCTGGAAGTACATTGTTTACAGAACTGTTCAAACTCGATGAATAGGAATACTGTGGACAATTTTCTGCAAGTTGCAGCATTGAAATACAGAAAATAACCACTTTTCCATAAACAAGGTCTAAATCGTGTTTGGTTGCTCTCTGGATACAATGTTTTAAACATAACTGTTCAAACTCGATGAATAGGAACACTGTAGACAATTTTCTGCAAGTTGCAGCATTGAAATACAGAAATAACCACTTTTCCATAAACAAGGTCTAAATCATGTTTGGTTGCACTCTGGAAGTACATTGTTTACAGAACTGTTCAAACTCGATGAATAGGAATACTGTGGACAATTTTCTGCAAGTTGCAGCATTGAAATACAGAAATAACCACTTTTCCATAAACAAGGTCTAAATCATGTTTGGTTGTACTCTGGAAGTACATTGTTTACAGAACTGTTTCAAACTCGATGAATAGGAATACTGTGGACAATTTTCTGCAAGTTGCAGCATTGAAATACAGAAATAACCACTTTTCCATAAACAAGGTCTAAATCATGTTTGGTTGTACTCTGGAAGTACATTGTTTACAGAACTGTTCAACTCGATGAATAGGAACACTGTAGACAATTTCTGCAAGTTGCAGCATTGAAATACAGAAATAACCACTTTTCCATAAACAGGTCTAAATCATGTTTGGTTGCTCTCTGGATACAATGTTTTTAACATAACTGTTCAAACTCGATGAATAGGAACACTGTGGACAATTTTCTGCAAAGTTGCAGCATTGAAATACAGAATAACCACTTTTCCATAAACAAGGTCTAAATCATGTTGGTGCACTCTGGATACAATGTTTTAACATAACTGTTCAAACTCGATGAATGGACACTGTGGACAATTTCTGCAAGTTGCAGCATTGAAATACAGAAATAACCACTTTTCCATAAACAAGGTCTAATCATGTTTGGTTGCACTCTGGAATAACATTCTTACAGAACTGTTCAAACTCGATGAATAGGAACACTGTGACAATTTGCTGCCAAGTTGCAGCATTGAATACAGAAATAACCACTTTTCCATAAACAAGGTCTAAATCATGTTTGGTTGCACTCTGGAAGTACATTCTTTACAGAACTGTTCAAACTCGATGAATAGGAACACTAATGGAAATTTTTCAGCAAGTTGCAGCATTGAAATACAGAAATAACCCACTTTTCCATAAACAAGGTCTAAATCATGTTTGGTTGTACTCTGGAAGTACATTGTTTACAGAACTGTTCAAACTCGATGAATAGGAATACTGTGGACAATTTTCTGCAAGTTGCAGCATTGAAATACAGAAATAACCACTTTTCCATAAACAAGGTCTAAAATCATGTTTGATGCACTCTGGATACAATGTTTTAAACATAACTGTTCAAACTCGATGAATAGGAACACTGTGGACAATTTTCTGCAAGTTGCAGCGTTGAAATACAGAAATAACCACTTTTCCATAAACAAGGTCTAAATCATGTTTGGTGCACTCTGGAAGTAACATTCTTTACAGAACTGTTCAAACTCGATGAATAGGAACACTTTGGACAATTTTCTGCAAGTTGCAGCATTGAAATACAGAAATAACCACTTTTCCATAAACAAGTCTAATCATGTTTGGTTGTACTCTGGGAAGTACATTGTTTACAGAACTGTTCAAACTCGATGAATAGGAATACTGGTGGACAATTTTCTGCAAGTTGCAGCATTGAAATACAGAAATAACCACTTTTCCATAAACAAGGTCTAAAAATCAGTTTGATGCACTCTGGATACAATGTTTTAAACATAGCTGTTCAAACTCGATGAATAGGAACACTGTGGACCAATTTGCTGCAAGTTGCAGCATTGAAATACAGAAATAACCACTTTCATAAACAAGGTCTAAATCATGTTTGGTTGCTACTCTGAAGTAATTGTTTACAGAACTGTTCAAACTCGATGAATAGGAACACTGTGGACATTTTCTGCAAGTTGCAGCATTGAAATACAGAAATAACACTTTTTCCATAACAAGGTCTAAATCATGTTTGGTGCACTCTGGATACAATGTTTTAAACATAGCTGTTCAAACTCGATGAATAGGAACACTGTGGACAATTTGCTGCATTTGCAGCATTGAATACAGAAATAAACCACTTTTCCATAAACAAGGTCTAAATCATGTTTTGGTCACTCTGGAAGTACATTCTTTTACAGAACTGTTCAACTCGATGAATAGGAACACCTAATGGAAAATTTTCTGCAAGTTGCAGCATTGAAATACAGAAATCACCACTTTTCCATAAACAAGGTCTAAATCATGTTTGGTTGTACTCTGGAAGTACATTTTTACAGAACTGTTCAAAACTCGATGAATAGGAATACTGTGGACAATTTTCTGCAAGTTGCAGCATTGAAATACAGAAATAGCCACTTTTCCATAAACAAGGTCTAATCATGTTTGGTTGTACTCTTGAAGTACAGTTAGAGAACTGTCAAACGTCGTATGAATAGGAATCACTGTGGACAATTTTTCTGCAAGTTGCAGCATTGAAATACAGAAATAACCACTTTCCATAAACAAGGTCTAAATCATGTTTGGTTGTACTCTGGAAGTACATTGTTTACAGAACTGTTCAAACTCGATGAATAGGAATACTGGGACATTTTCTGCAAGTTGCAGCATGAAATACAAAAGAAATAACCACTTTTCCATAAACAAGGTCAAATCATGTTTGATTACTCTGGAAGTACATTGTTTACATAACTGTTCAAACTCGCTGAATAAGATACTGTGGACATTTTCTGCAATTGAGCGTGAAATACAGATAACCACTTTTCCTAAACAAGGGTCTAAATCATGTTTGTTGCACTCTGGATACAATCTTTTAACAGAACTGTCAAAACTCGTGATAGAAACTTTGGACAATTTTCTGCAAGTTGCAGCATTGAAATACAGAAATAACCACTTTTCCATAAACAGGTCTAAATCATGTTTGGTTTACTCTGGAAGTACATTGTTTACAGAACTGTTTCAATCGATGAATAGGAATACTGTGGACAATTTTCTGCAAGT
>NW_022265388.1:0-2500 GCF_002021735.2 Oncorhynchus kisutch
CTAGCGACGGTCGGCAATCCAGAGCCTCAGCGACAGTCTGCGGTCCAGAGCCTTCAGCGACAGTCTGCGGTCTAGAAGCCTGAGGCGGGGTTCAGTCCAGATCCTCCTGCGAGGTTCCCAGTCCAGAGCCTCTGGCGACGATCTACGGTCCGGAGCTCCGGCGACGATCCACGGTCCTGAGACCCCGGCGATGATCCACGGTCCTGAGACCCGGGCGCGATCCACGGTCCTGAGACACCGGCGACGATCACGGTCCTGAGACCCGGCAACGATCCACGGTCCTGAGACCCCCGGCGACAATCCACGGTCCGGTTCCATGGAAGCGGGGATCAGCGAGCGGAGCGGGGTCTACATCCGAACCGGAGCTGCCACCAAGGCTAGATGCCCACGTCGGACCCTCCCCCATAGAGTCAGGTGTTGCGACAGGAGGCCACACCTTTGAGGGGGTACTGTCACGCCTGACCTTAGAGAGACGTTTTATTTCTCTATTTGGTTAGGTCAGGGTGTGATTTGGTGGGCATTCTAGTTTTTCTATTTCTTTGTTTGACGGGTATGTTTCCCAATCAGAGGCACGCTGTCTAGTGTTTGTTTCTGATTGGGAATCATACTTAGACAGCCTTTTTCCACCTTTAGTTGTGGGATCTTGTTTTTGTATAGTTGCTGTGTCGGCGCTACAAACATTACGTGTCGTTTATCGTTCTTGTTTATTGATGTTCATTGAATAAAGGTATGATGTACGCCTACCACGCTGCACCTTGGTCCAATCCATCTCTAAACGATCGTGACAACAGTATGTATTGATATGTAGACCACGTGTTTTACATGTATTTAGCTTTCGCAACAGCTACTGGGGATCCTAATCAAATACCCCTGAAAAATGACTGGTTTCACATTTGCCACCAGCGATCGTAAGGTTAAAAATTGTAATTTATTTTCACAATCCCCTTCTCCAAATGGATTACTAATTGACTTAGTGATTACCAATAGCTCTCATCAATTTGTAAATTACAGTGTAAGCAGTGCGTGGGATATTTCTATTTGAAAAAAATAAATGTGATGTTTTCATTTTGGAACCGATGTTTTTCTCCACCCTTTTCCATCTTTCCTCCGATTGTTTAAAGGGAATTATGAGGGAACATCTGTCAAAATCAGAAAACGGCATATCTGTAGAAACACCTCCGACACACAATTTATTTGAACTCCACCCCAAACGTATAACGTGATGCTACAGGCTTCTCCCCAGGCGTGAGTTCAAGGTCAGAATACGCATAGAGAATAAAGGGAAACAGGTCCATGTAAACAAGCAGAACCCAGGTCTCACCCCCCCCTTAGAGTAACTCAGGTCTCACCCCCCCCCTTAGAGTAACCCAGGTCTCACCCCCCCCCCCTTAGAGTAACCCATGTCTCACCCCCCCCTTAGAGTAACCCAGGTCTCACCCCCCCCCTTAGAGTAACCAAGGTCTCACCCCCCCCCTTAGAGTAACCAGGTCTCACCCCCCCCCCCCCCTTAGAGTAACCCAGGTCTCACCCCCCCCTTAGAGTAACCCAGGTCTCACCCCCCCCCTTAGAGTAACCCAGGTCTCACCCCCCCCCTTTAGAGTAACCCAGGTCTCACCCCCCCCCCCCCCCTTAGAGTAACCCAGGTCTCACCCCCCCCCCCTTAGAGTAACCCAGGTCTCACCCCCCCGTATAGTAACCCAGGTCTCACCCCCCCCCCCCTTAGAGTAACCCAGGTCTCACCCCCCCCCCTTAGAGTAACCCAGGTCTCACCCCCCCCCCTTAGAGTAACCCAGGTCTCACCCCCCCCCCTTAGAGTAACCCAGGTCTCACCCCCCCCCTCTTAGAGTAACCCAGGTCTCACCCCCCCCCTTAGAGTAACCAGGTCTCACCCCCCCCCTTAGAGTAACCCAGGTCTCACCCCCCCCCTTTATAGTAACCCAGGTCTCACCCCCCCCTTAGAGTAACCCAGGTCTCACCCCCCCTTTATAGTAACCCAGGTCTCACCCCCCCCTTAGAGTAACCCAGGTCTCACCCCCCCCCCTTTATAGTAACCCAGGTCTCACCCCCCCCTTTAGAGTAACCCAGGTCTCCCCTCCCCCCCTTAGAGTAACCCAGGTCTCACCCCCCCCCCTTAGAGTAACCCAGGTCTCACCCCCCCCCCCCTTAGAGTAACCCAGGTCTCACCCCCCCCCTTAGAGTAACCCAGGTCTCACCCTCCCCCCCTTAGAGTAACCCAGGTCTCACCCCCCCCCCCCCCTTAGAGTAACCCAGGTCTCACCCCCCCCCCTTAGAGTACCCAGGTCTCACCCCCCCCTTAGAGTAACCCAGGTCTCACCCCCCCTTAGAGTAACCCAGGTCTTACCCCCCCCCTTTAGAGTAACCCAGGTCTCACCCCCCCCTCCTTTATAGTAACTCAGGTCTCACCCCCCCCCCCCTTAGAGTAACCCAGGTCTCACCCCCCCCCCCCCCTTAGAGTAACCCAGGTCTCACCCCCCCTTAG
>NW_022265388.1:7500-14052 GCF_002021735.2 Oncorhynchus kisutch
AAACTGTTTTAGAAGCTTTAGAGTGTCTTCTATTCAATAATAATTTTTAATTGCATATATTAGCAATTTTTGACAGATTTTTTTTCTGTTTACCATGGGCACGCAATCACCCCAAGGGGGCAGCAATCAGCCCTATCCCATCAGGTCCACATTAACAATGTACTGTAATACCCTGTATATAGCCTCCACATTGACTCTGTACCGGTACCCCCTGTATATAGCCTCCACATTGACTCTGTACTGTAACACCCTGTATATAGCCTCCACATTGACACTGTACCGTAATACCCTGTATATAGCCTCCACATTGACTCTGTACCGTAACACCCTGTATATAGCCCCCACATTGACACTGTACCGTAATACCCTGTATATAGCCTCCACATTGACTCTGTACCGTAACACCCTGTATATAGCCTCCACATTGACACTGTACCGTAATGCCCTGTATATAGCCCCCACATTGACTCTGTACCGTAACACCCTGTATATAGCCTCCACATTGACTCTGTACCGTAATACCCTGTATATAGCCTCCACATTGACTCTGTACCGGTACCCCCTGTATATAGCCTCCACATTGACACTGTACCGTAATCCCCTGTATATAGCCTCCACATTGACTCTGTACCGTAACACCCTGTATATAGCCTCCACTTTGACACTGTACCGTAATACCCTGTATATAGCCTCCACATTGACTCTGTACCGGTACCCCCAGATATAGCCTCCACATTGACTCTGTACTGGTACCCCCTGTATATAGCCCCCACAATGACTCTGTACCGTAACACCCTGTATATAGCCTCCACATTGACTCTGTACCGGTACCCCCTGTATATAGCTTCCACATTGACTCTGTACTGGTACCCCCTGTATATAGCCTCCACATTGACTCTGTACTGGTACCCCTGTATATAGCCTCCACATTGACTCAGTACCAGTACCCCTGTATAGAGCCTCCACATTGACTCTGTACCGTAACACCCTGCATATAGTCTCCATAATGACTCTGTACTGTAATACCCTGTATATAGCCTCCACATTGACTCTGTACTGGTACCCCCTGTATATAGCCTCCACATTGACTCTGTACTGGTACCCCCTGTATATAGCCTCCACATTGACTCTGTACCGTAACACCCTGTATATAGCCTCCACATTGACTTTGTACCGTAACACCCTGTATATAGCCTCCACATTGACTCTGTACCGTAACCCCTGTATATAGCCTCCACATTGACTCTGTACCGTAACACCCTGTATATAGCCTCCACATTGACTCAGTACCGTAATACCCTGTATATAGCCTCCACATTGACTCTGTACCGTAACACCTGTATATAGCCTCCACATTGACTCTGTACCGTAACACCTGTATATAGCCTCCACATTGATTCAGTACCGTAACACCCTGTATATAGCCTCCACATTGACTCTGTACCGTAACACCCTGTATATAGCCTCCACATTGACTCTGTACCGTAACGTATATAGCCTCCACATTGACTCAGTACCGTAACACCTGTATATAGCCTCCACATTGACTCTGTACCGTAACACCCTGTATATAGCCTCCACATTGACTCTGTACCGTAACACCCTGTATATAGCCTCCACATTGACTCTGTACCGTAACACCCTGTATATAGCCTCCACATTGACTCAGTACCGTAATACCCTGTATATAGCCTCCATTGACTCTGTACCGTAACACCCTGTATATAGCCTCCACATTGACTCTGTACCGTAACACCCTGTATATAGCCTCCACATTGACTCAGTACCGTAACACCCTGTATATAGCCTCCACATTGACTCTGTACCGTAACACCCTGTATATAGCCTCCACATTGACTCTGTACCGTAACACCCTGTATATAGCCTCCACATTGACTCTGTACCGTAACACCCTGTATATAGCCTCCACATTGACTCAGTACCGTAATACCCTGTATATAGCCTCCACATTGACTCAGTACCGTAATACCCTGTATATAGCCTCCACATTGACTCAGTACCGGTACCCCCTGTATATAGCCTCCACATTGACACTGTACCGTAACACCCTGTATATAGCCCCACATTGACACGTAAACCGTAATACCCTGGTATATAGGCCTCCACATTGACTCTGTACCGTAACACCCTGTATATAGCCTCCACATTGACTCTGGTACCGTAACACCTGTATATAGCCTCCACATTGACTCTGTAACCGTAACACCCTGTATATAGCCTCCACATTGACTCTGTACCGTAACACCCTGTATATAGCCTCCACATTGACTCAGTACCGTAATACCTGTATATAGCCTCCACATTGACTCAGTAACCGTAATACCCTGTATATAGCCTCCACATTGACTCCAGTACCGTACCCCCTGTATATAGCCTCCACATTGACACTGTACCGTAACACCCTGTATATAGCCTCCACAATTGACTCTGTACGTAACACCCTGTATATGCCTCCACATTGACTCAGTACCGTAATCCCTGTATATAGCCTCCACATTGACTCTGTACCGTAATACCCTGTATATAGCCTCCACATTGACTCAGTAACCGTAATACCCTGTATAGAGCCTCCACATTGACTCAGTACCGTAATACCCTGTATATAGCCTCCACATTGACTCAGTACCGTATACCCTGTATAGAGCCTCCACATTGACTCAGTACCGTAACACCCTGTATATAGCCTCCACATTGACTCAGTACCGTAATACCCTGTATATAGCCTCCACATTGACTCAGTACCGTAATACCCTGTATATAGCCTCCACATTGACTCAGTACCGTAATACCCTGTATAGAGCCTCCACATTGACTCTGTACCGGTACCCCCTGTATAGAGCCTCCACATTGACTCTGTACCGGTACCCCCTGTATATAGCCTCCACATTCACTCTGTACCGTAATACCTGTATATAGCCTCCACATTGACTCAGTACCGTAATACCCTGTATATAGCCTCCACATTGACTCTGTACTGTAATACCCTGTATATAGCCTCCACATTGACTTCTGTACCGTAACACCCTGTAATATAGCCTCCACATTGACTCAGTACCGTAATACCCTGTATATAGCCTCCACATTGACTCTGTACCGTAATACCCTGTATATAGCCTCCCATTGACTCAGTACCGTAATACCCTGTATATAGCCTCCACATTGACTCAGTACCGTAATACCCTGTATATAGCCTCCACATTGACTCAGTAACCGTAATACCCTGTATAAAGAGCCTCCACATTGACTCTGTACCGTAACACCCTGTATATAGCCTCCACATTGACTCTGTACCGTAACACACCCTGTATATAGCCTCCACATTGACTCTGTACCGTAACACCCTGTATATAGCCTCCACATTGACTCTGTACCGGTACCCCCCCTGTATAATAGACCTCCAATTGAACTCTGTACCGTAACACCCTGTATATAACCTCCACATTGACTCTGTACCCCGTAACACCCTGTATTAGCCTCCACATTGACTCTGTACCGGTACACCCTGTATATAGCCTCCACATTGACTCTGTACCGTAACACCCTGTATATAGCCTCCACATTGACTCAGTACCGTAATACCCTGTATATAGCCTCCACATTGACTCAGTACCGTAATACCCTGTATATAGCCTCCACATTGACTCTGTACCGTAAGACCCTGTATATAGCCTCCACATTGACTTCTGTACCGTACCACCCTGTATATAGCCTCCACATTGACTCTGTACCGTAATACCACCCCTGTATATAGCCTCCACATTGACTCTGTACCGTAACACCCTGTATATAGCCTCCACATTGACTCAGTACCGTAACACCCTGTATATAGCCTCCACATTGACTCAGTACCGTAATACCCTGTATATAGCCTCCACATTGACTCAGTACGTAATACCCTGTATATAGCCTCCACATTGACTTCAGTACCGTAATACCCTGTATAGAGCCTCCACATTGACTCAGTACCGTAATACCCTGTATAGCCTCCACATTGACTCAGTACCGTAATACCCTGTATATAGCCTCCACATTGACTCAGTACCGTAAATACCCTGTATATAGCCTCCACTTGACTCAGTACCGTAATACCCTGTATATAGCCTCCACATTGACTCAGTACCGTAATACCCTGTATATAGCCTCCACATGACTCAGTACCCGTAATACCCTGTATATAGCCTCCACATTGACCTCAGTACCGGTTAATACCCTGTATATAGCCTCCACATTGATCAGTACCGTATACCCTGTATATAGCCTCCACATTGACTCAGTAACGGAATACCCTGTTATATAGCCATCCACATTGACTCAGTACCGTAATACCCTGTATATAGCCTCCACATTGACTCAGTACCCGTAATACCCTGTATATAGCCTCCACATTGACTCAGTACCGTTAATACCCTGTATATAGCCTCCACATTGACTCTGTACCGTAATACCCTGTATATAGCCTCCACATTTGACCCTGTAACCGTAATACCCTGTATATAGCCTCCACATTGACCCTGTAACCGTAATACCCTGTATATAGCCTCCACATTGACCCTGTACCGTAATACCCTGTATATAGCCTCCACATTGACTCTGTAACCGTAATACCCTGTATAGAGCCTCGCTTGTTATTAATACTTTTTCGGTTTAATTATTTGGCCTACTTTTTATTGATTATTAGATTTTTTTTTTGTAATTCCAAAATAGTAATCAAATCAAATGTATTTATAATAGCCCTTCGTAACATCAGCTGATATCTCAAAGTGCTGTACAGAAAACCCAGCCTAAAACCCCAAACAGCAAGCAATGCAGGTGTAGAAAGCATGGTGGCTAGGAAAAACTCCCTAAGAAAGGCCAAAACCTAGGAAGAAAACCTAGAGAGGAACCAGGCTATGAGGGGTGGCCAGTCCTCTTCTGGCTGTACTGGGTAGAGAGGAACCAGGCTAATGAGGGGTGGCCAGTCCTCTTCTGGCTGTACTGGGTAGAGAGGAACCAGGCTATGAGGGGTGGCCAGTCCTCTTCTGGCTGTACTGGGTAGAGAGGAACCAGGCTATGAGGGGTGGCCAGTCCTCTTCTGGCTGTACTGGGTAGAGAGGAACCAGGCTATGAGGGGTGGCCAGTCCTCTTCTGGCTGTACTGGGTAGAGAGGAACCAGGCTATGAGGGGTGGCCAGTCCTCTTCTGGCTGTACTGGTAGAGAGGAACCAGGCTATGAGGGGTGGCCAGTCCTCTTCTGGCTGTACTGGGTAGAGAGGAACCAGGCTATGAGGGGTGGCCAGTCCTCTTCTGGCTGTACTGGGTAGAGAGGAACCAGGCTATGAGGGGTGGCCAGTCCTCTTCTGGCTGTACTGGGGTAGAGAGGAAACCAGGCTATGAGGGGTGGCCAGTCCTCTTCTGGCTGTACTGGGTAGAGAGGAACCAGGCTATGTGGGGTGGCCAGTCCTCTTCTGGCTGTACTGGGTAGAGAGGAACCAGGCTCTGAGGGGTGGCCAGTCCTCTTCTGGCTGTACTGGGTAGAGAGGAACCAGGCTATGAGGGGTGGCCAGTCCTCTTCTGGCTGTGCCGCGTAGAGAGGAACCAGGCTATGTGGGGTGGCCAGTCCTCTTCTGGCTGTACTGGGTAGAGAGGAACCAGGCTATGAGGGGTGGCCAGTCCTCTTCTGGCTGTGCCGCGTAGAGAGGAACCAGGCTATGTGGGGTGGCCAGTCCTCTTCTGGCTGTACTGGGTAGAGAGGAACCAGGCTATGTGGGGTGGCCAGTCCTCTTCTGGCTGTACTGGGTAGAGAGGAACCAGGCTATGAGGGGTGGCCAGTCCTCTTCTGGCTGTACTGGGTAGAGAGGAACCAGGCTATGAGGGGTGGCCAGTCCTCTTCTGGCTGTACTGGGTAGAGAGGAACCAGGTTATGAGGGGTGGCCAGTCCTCTTCTGGCTGTACTGGGTAGAGAGGAACCAGGCTATGTGGGGTGGCCATCCTCTTCTGGCTGTGCCGGGTGGAGATTATAACAGAACATGGCCAAGATGTTCAACTGTTCATAAATGACCAGCACGGTAATAAGGAGTATAACTGACTCCTTAAAGCTTTATGTCGGTTATTAAGGGTGATGTTGTATTCGGCGCATGTGACAAAAAACATTTGATTTGAAATACATGTTTATATATACTTCAGAAAGAAATGTTTCCTGGAGAATCCTTTAGGGGTTCTTCAAAGAACGTATTTTAGTAGAACCTTTTGAAGAACCTTTTGGTTGACATGATATTTTAGTTCTCAGTTTTATTATGATTTTAGTGGCAGAGCAGAACTTTGAATAAAAAAATCTAAATATGAGGTCAACTCCCAGCAGAGTCCCAAGTCCAATGGGTTTATCCTCTGGCCTGTTGATGTTAATGTGTTGATGTTCTCCGTATCCACAGCCAGAATGATTTTGCAGTGCATGGTGATCGAACAAGTTTCCTGTTCACAAGGGGTAGGGAGGGAGGGTAGGGAGGGAGGAAGGGTAGGGAAGGGAGGGAGGAGGGAGGGAGGGAGGGTAGGGAGG